>NC_133666.1:601263147-601492815 GCF_037893015.1 Macrotis lagotis | reverse complement strand
CATTCTGTTTCATGGTTGTTTTATCCAATGTTTTTCATTCACAGATAGCTACCAGTTTTGGGTTGTTAAACATTTGTTTATTTCTTTTTTCCCAATTCAAAGTAATTTATTTTTCTGATTACATGTAAAGATACTTTCAATATTCACTCTTACAAAATTTTGAGTTCCTAATTTTTCTCCCTCTCTCCTACTTCTTCCTCTTAAAGACAGCATGTCCTTTATTTTTAATTTGTGTTTTATAATAGTCATAAATGACAGTCCATGGCTTTCAATTCTTAAAACTATATTGCTGTTACTGTATACAATGATCTCTTGGTTTTTCTCACTTTACTCTTTTTCATTTCATGAAAATGTTTCCATGGCTGTCTAAGATCAATGGATTCATTATTTTTATAGCAGAGTATATGCAACCATACAGTGCAAAATTGTTCAGCCATTTCCCAGCTGATGGGAATCCCTGTAATTTTCAGCTTTTTGCCACCACAAAGGAATTGCTGTAATCATAGCATTCACATTCAATGCTATGTTATTATTTGTGAATTTTCCTCCACCTTATTTTTACTTATTTTCTTTCTTAATCTGTCTTTTTTTACCCTAACCCTCTAACCTTATCTTCTGTCTCCCCTTCTACCCCTCCACTTTCTCCACCCCTCCAAAAGTCCCCCCATTCCCTTCCTCTTCTCTCCGAAATACCAAGTTGCACACCCTTTTAAAACTTCCTCTTCTACCCTGTCACTTAGTTTTTTTTCCTTTATCATGTTCAGAAGACTTTTACAACCTTCCCAGACATACATGTTATTTCCTCTTCAACCCAGATTAGATTGTTTGACCTTATCAGTCCTCCACTCCTTCTTTCTCTGAATTAGCCCTTCCTTTCATGCCACAATTTTTTTTAGGTTTCTGCTAGGCAATGAGGTTAAGTGGCTTGCCCAAGGCCACATGGCTAGGTAATTATTAAGTGTTGGAGGTCAGATTTTCACTCAGGTACTCCTGACTCCAGGGCTGGTGCTATATCTACTGCACCACCTAGCCACCCCTCATGCCACATTTTAATAATATAATTGCTACCCTTTCCCATTTTTTCTACCTAATTTTGTTTTTTTTAGAATCAATATGGTCATACACAACTCAGTCTCCACCTTTCCTTCAACCTATTTTAGCAATGATGATAGTTTTAAGAATATTGAGAACATTTTCATATATATGTGTGTGTGTGTGTGTTTATGTCTTATCTCTACCTATCATCTACTTATCTATTTGTCTGTCTGTATAAGAGGTATCATATAATAAGTCTTATGTTTTCCTTATATTTTCTTCTGGATCTTTAATATCAAATTTTACATTATGTTCTGATTTCTTTTTTTTTGTTAGAATTACCTGAAGGTCTTTCAGTTCATCAAATGTCCATCTTTTTTCATTCAGGATTATACTTAACTTTGCTGGTTAAGTTAATCTTAGATGCATCCCCAACTCTTTTGCTCTTCAAAATCAAATGATCCAGGTCCTTCTAACCCATCCTCTCTATCACAAAAAGTAAAACCCCTCATTGCATTGATTGCTCTCTTCTGATGCTCTTCAACTTATTGGTCTCCCTAAACTTCTATACAAAGCTTTGTATAGAAAATGACATTCAGATAAAGTCTGAACAGGACAGAAAACAAAGTGATTATGACTTTCATATTTCTGACCTCTGACAGCACCTAGCACATCCATCTGGTACATATCCCCTCCCACATTAACCACATGTTCTCCAGGAACTTCAAGAACATCATGTGGGTGAGTGTGGAGAACCATAACTCCAATTTCATACTCCCCACCCATGAAGATAATGGTGACTGAGTGCAATATGTGTCTATCAAAATAAATGTTTGATGCAAAAGATTTCCTTGATAAAGAGGTGATTCATCATGGATCAGAGATGTTATTTCTAATAGCAATATCTTGACTGAAAGAGGTCTGGTCCCCATATTGAACTTTATCCTATCTCTGCCAAGTCAAGAAGGGATTGAGGGGACCTATTTAATAACCTATCACAATTTTTATGACAAATATGATAACTTCTACTATGAGTCAGGCAAGGTGGCACAATGGATAGAATATTAGGCCTGGAGTCCAGAAGGCCTGAGTTTGAAATCTGACTTCAGACACTTATTAGCTATGTAACTCTTGGCAAGTCATTTAACATTGTTTACCTCAATTTCCTCATCTGTAAAATGAAAATGGGGAGACACTCCAATATCCTTGCCAAGAAAACCAATAGGGATATGAAGAGTTGAACACTAGTGAAATGACTTCACACACTGAACAATACTTCCACTTCAGTGGCTCATAGGTACCAATGTCTCTCTCCACAGAAAATGGTGAAGTGGTCTCCGTAAAAACAGTCTCTATGGTAAACCCCATGAAGTGGATAGGATGTCTGAGAAGAGTGTCTATATTAAGAAGACCACTCCCTTTAGTGATATCTCATCAGAATAGAGGAATCATTTCTCAAACTAGAGCTAACTATGTGCCCTACCTTTTGTGCCCCTCTCTCCCTAATTTGCTATCTCCTTCTAATCTGAACTCTATTCACCCTTAGAAATTGACTGCTGAAAAAGAATTGGCCTTAGAGGGAAGAAAGAATGGAAGGGACAAATGGAATGGGTAAGATGAAAGGAGGGGCTTCTAGTGTCCTCTTCTTCCCATGTTCTCAAACAGTTTAGGATATCACCTCCTACTTTAATTCAGGGATTTATGCAGAGGGGATAAAGATATGTAAAGCACACATCCCTCATCCCTCCTAGTTCCCTTACTAGTCTCCTTCTGGAGTAGACTAAAAACAATCATGTACAGATTTTCCCAGAAAAATATTCCAAGAGCTCATTAGATTTTTTAGTCTAAAGAAATTTCTCTCTTTCCCTCTTCCTCTCTATTTCTCTCTCTGTGTATCTATCTTTCTTTTCCTCTATCTCTGTCTTTCTGATTATTTCTATATGCCTATTTCTGTATCTGTCATTTTCTAGAGCTCTCTGCTTCTCTATCTGTCTCCACTCCCCCACCATACCCCCTTTGCTTTAGTCTCTTGGTTTCCTCCTCTGTCCCAATTGTTGTGAGTTGATACAGTCCTGTTTACTTCTTTATGAACCCATTTTTAGTTTTCTTTTCTTTTTAGTTTTTTTTTTTGCAAGGCAATGGGGTTCAAGGGCTTGCCCAATGCCACACAGCTAGGTGATTATTTTGAGTTTTCTTTCCTTTTTTTTCTTTTTTCTTGTTTTTAGGTTTTTTCAAGGCAAATAGGGTTAAGTGGCTTGCCCAAGGCCACACAGCTAGGTAATTATTAAGTGTCTGAGACTGGATATGAACCCAGGTACTCCTGACTCCAAGGCTGGTGCTTTATCCACTACACCACCTAGCCGTCCTATTTTGAGTTTTCTTAACAGTGATACTGGAGTGGTTTGCCATTACCTTCTTCATCTCATTTTACAGATGAGGAAACTGAGACAAACAGGGTTTAGTGACTGCCTATGTCAGTAAATGCCTGAGGCCATAGTTGAACTCAGGTGCTCCTGACTCCAGAACAGGTACTCTATCTACTGGGGCAGTTGGCCCTCTTCCTAATTCTCTGTCTTCAGAGAAGTCTTGACATCTCCTTCCTTGCTGTCCTGAACCAACAAAGGTTAAATTATGTTTTCCTCTTGTTGACTCCTGGTAAAGAAGAAGCTGAATGAGATATGAATAATTAAATATGTACATAAATGAATGAATGATTAAAGAAGGTTGAACTAGATGATCCCTAATATGTCTATTGCCTATATAGCTTGATAAAACTCACCCATTGAGATACCAGATCTTTTCATTCACATCACAATATATTTTTCATTCTATTATGTCCCTAATACATAAGATAGATAGGCCAGCCTTAGATGTAAGAAGACCTACTTTCAGATGTTGCCTCTTAGCCATACTATCTTTATAATTAATTAGGGACAAGTAATTTAACCCCCTCAATATCTCAGTCAACCCTCTAAATCTGTAAATTCCAGAGAAGTTGAAATTCTGAATGATTGTAGGAAATTTCTATACTGAGAGTTGCTTATACTAATTAACTCACTCATCTAGAACTCACCTCCTCTTCTGGACCTGTGGGCAGATAGAGGCCAATAAAAACCAAAACAGCATCACCTATACTGAATAATACAACTTTCTTCCTTCCCTCCCCTCAAAACTGAATCATACAGTGGCTGGTACTTTGCAAGGTATTTTAACCAGGTCCAAGTGATATAGATGACTACTGAGGTCCCTTTTAGAATACTGAAATTCTGTGATTTGTAGATGTGGGCCAGTACTCTGAGTAATTCTATGGACTCCTCTGACCCTGAGGACTCTACAGATTTTACAAGGACTTCTCTCTCATCTCTATTCAAGAGAAAATCCCTATCTAAATGTCTGAATTCTGAGTCATCATCCTTCCCAAGTGGATTGTCAATATCTTCATGCCTTGAACTGCTGAGATGTCTAGGAAAAAAAAATAGATACCCGCCACTGTGAACTGGTCCCTGCAGCCTAGAAGCTTGATCATGGCTCCCTGGGAACAGTAAAACCTGTTTTTAGAATAATATCTGTCAAAGTCATCAAGTTACCAGGTTGACAGCAGAGCTAACTTCTGTGAGCCTCCATCTGGAAATCATGCAGTTACAGATGGGAAAAATCTTCTGTAACCTTGAAGATGGAAATAAGGAAGCTCTCAGAATTGTGATAGTGAATCCCCTAATAGATGACAGAAATGTTTCCAGATCAGAGAGTATTTGTGTTGGCATTCTGTTTATATAGATACAACACCTGAGTGTTTTCTATTTGTTTTGTTTTGTTTTAAAGGTGCGAGAGTAAGGTTCTAAATACACCTGGACTGCCTTTAAAAAGTTTTTGCCCAAACATATCCAAAATAGCTCCTATTATTTACCACACTCTTCCCCTCCTACCCATCCTGCTCTTAAGATCACTGCAAAGTCCATTGGAAAGAATTTTCTCTGGCCTTGAGGTCAAGGAATTCCCAAATTCCAGAACTAAAAGCACCTTAGAGTCTGTTTAATCCAGTAAATATCCTTTCTAAAAGAATCTTGACTGGTGGTTGTTCAGCTTCCATTCAAAGATCTCCAGGGATGAAGAATTCAATACCTTCTGAAAAATATTTTGTAAAATTCTAAATCTTGGAAAGCTTGATATGTGTTTCTATACTATTTCTTTCCTTGTCCCCTATACTATCCTATGGACAGAGCAGTGCCTTATAGTACAAAGCAAAGCAAACCTTATGTCCTTTTTCAAGATGGTGCTTTCAAACATGATAAGATTGCTAAAATGACTTCCTGTTTAACCTTCTCTTCTCCCCAATTCTTTTTAATTCTCATATGGAATAATGTCTAGTCTTTTTATCACTCTGATGACTCTTTCCTGGATGCATTCACTTAAACCTTCCTTTGGATGCATTCCAGGCATCATGGTTCAGTGGAATGGTCCCTCATCACCTCATGCCTAGATTATTGCAAAAATCTTCAGTAAGACTGCTGGCCCCAAGGTTTTCCTCACTTAATCCATGCTCTATTCACCCTCTCTAGTGATTTTCCTAAAAAAAATTATCCAATCATGTCACCCTGCTTCTACTCAAATAACTCCAGTGGTTTCTGATTTCCTCAGAAGCAAATACAAAATAGTCTGTTTGTTCTTCAAATTCCTTTATAACCTAGCCCAACCCTACTTTTCCAGTCTTCTTATGGCTTATACCCTAACACATAGTTTTTGATACAGTGTCATTAGTTTCCTAGTTGTTCTATATAATACTCCATTTCTTAGCTTCAGGTATTTTCTCTGTCTCCAATACACAGAACAACTTTTTTCCTCCTCAACTCTGCCTACTGAGCTTCTGGGTTTTTTTTAAATCCCAACTCAAATTTTGCAAAGAAGACTTTCACAGTCCTTCTTAATCCCTGTACCTCCTCTCTGTTAATTACCTTCTATTGATTATCTATCGATCTATCTATCTATCCATCTATCCATCATCTATCTATCCATCTATCCATCATCTATCTATCTATCCATCTATCCATCATCTATCTATCCATCTATCCATCATCTATCTATCTATCCATCTATCTATCCATCTATCAATCTATCATCTATCCATCTATCTATCTATCTATCTATCTATCTATCTATATCTTTGTATAAATATGTACTTACATATTTTTTTCTCAATTGAAGCCTACAGAACCCGGTATTCTCAAGTGAACTCTCATCCAAGTACTAACCAGATCCTACCCTGCTTAGGGCAGCAAGGTGACACAGTGAATAGAGCACTAACTGTGAAGTCAAGAGGACAGGAATTGGAATCCAGCCTCAGACATTTGACACTTAATAGCTGTGTGACCTTGGGAAAGTCAATTAACCCTGATTGCCTCACATCCCAGGTTATCTCTAGTCATCTTAATCCATATATCACCCCTGGACCCAGATAGTTCCAGAGGAAAGAGTGAAACTGATGACTCAGCAATCCCTCTCCACTCAAATCCAATTCATGTGCTTGTCAGGGTATCACCTCCCTGGTGTCATGGTCTCTTTTGAGGATGAAGGACAATCATCATCATCATCATCATCATCATCATTAACATCATCATCATCATCATCTCCCCCAATAGATTGTCAGCTCCTTAAAGGAAGGAACTGTCTTTTGCTACTTATTGTATTCCCAGTATTGAGCAAAGTGTCTGGCCCATACTAGGTGCCTCCCTCAAGCTCACTTTTCTCATCTGTAAAATGAGTGAGTTAGAGTAAAGTCTTTGAATCTCTTTCAAGTTCTACATCTATGGTTCTGTGAACCAAGATCCATTTTTAAAGGGACCCAGAAACTTATCACATGATTCCAGATATATGATTTAGGTGGGGTATAATCAGACAGTCAACTTGATCAAACACTTATTACACATCTTCTATGTGCCAAACATGTGTTGAATGTGCGTTGTTCTCTTTGGTTCAAAAAGAACTGGACATCTTGCCACTGGAGGATCCAGAAAGACTTCATGTAGAACTTCCTCATAGGAAACTAGATATTCTAAGAGATGGAAGTGAATAGGAAGTACCTGCTGAGTCTGAGGAATAAGAAGTATTATTCATTGTATATTATGGTTTTTTTTTTCCTGTCAAAATAGCCTTCTAGATGTTCTTTATATACAGTCTGGATTTAGTACTGTTCCTTAGACTCAATATACATTTCTTATTCACTTCTGTCTTTTAGAATACTTAATTTCCTTTGAAGAAGTTCCCCATGATGACTTTCTGGATCTTCCAGGAATAAGAGAAAGATATTCAACTATATAGATTATTGAGGACACCTCATTGATTCAGTTGAATGGAGCTTCTCTGCCTGAGTTGCTCATTTTATCAATTAGTAAAGCATCAGGTGGTAATTGATAAAACCTGAGAATGCCTCAGTAATTAATTAGTAATTAGCTAGTAATTGAATAGCTAAAATCAATAAATTGATAATCGATGATGTCTTTCCATTACAAAAGCCATCTGTTCCAAACACTGAATGCCTTAAATATTTTTTTGAAAGGTAATGTCCCTGAAAGGAGAAATCAAACATGATTGGTGAAAAATTGATTTAAAAAGGTGGGTATTTAATTGAGGAAGTGTGCTAAAAGTCTTTGTCTCCTGCTGAGATTGTGACTAAACTTGAGACTCACCCAATTCTAGCAATCAGGACAGAATAATCCATGTCTACCCAGCCCCCTCTGGTTAATTTTTTTCTTCATGAGCTGGGTTACCTTAAACTCTACTGGGTACGACATAGGTTTAAGATTTTAGGGTTGGAACTTTATAAAGATTAGCTTCTGTTTGCACTCTAGTTAGAAATAATTTCTCCTACTTGGATGGGATCTCATCCAAGAGTGTGAAGCATGTTCTCCGATGATTTGGGGCAGTCCCATTTCTCATCAATATCCTTCAGAGACTGTCCGACTGACCTATGGGGAGAGATACTTGAATGAAATAAATAGAAAAATCTTAATCCCAATTTAATATTTGGTTATTAATATAATAGAAAACTAATTTCTCTCAATATAAACCACTCCATCCCACCTCCCAGCCCCACAGAACTTCTCTTGGCTGTTTTATAGTTAGACAATGAGGAAGTGATGTCAATAGTCTGAACATTTAGTATTCTGAGTCAATCAAGCATTGCAGAAGATCTTAATACCTTTTTAAGGAAAATTTTACCTAACATGTTTGGAGGGTGGGAAAGAGAGGGGAGGAGTGAGGATAATACTCCTACAATACCCTGGGTCACCCAGCTCATAAATATCTTAGGCAAGATTTGAACTCAGATATTCATGATTTCAACTAAACCACCTTGATCCTCTAGGTTGGGGAATCATCTACAAAGGGATTATAGCAAAATCCACCATCTCCCATTTTCTGGAAATTATGCTTCTGTTATTTAGTCTAAGATCAAATTGCCATGCAATGAAGCAGCTGAGTAGGTGGAAACCTGGGCTTGAAGACAGGAAGTTATGAGTTCAAATTTGACCTCAGACACCTAGCTATGTAACCTTGGATAAGACATTGAACCCTGTTTGTCTCATTTTGTTTCTTCTTCTGAAAAATGAGCTGGAGAAGGAAATGGAAAACTTTTCCAGTTTCTTTATCAAAAATATTCCAGGGGCACCTAGGTGGCACAGTGGATAGAGCACCAGCCCTGGAGTCAGGAGTACCTGAGTTCAAATCCGGCCTCAGATACTTAATAATTACCCAGCTGTGTGGCCTTGGGCAAGCTACTGAACCCCATTTGCCTTGCAAAAATCTAAAAATTATTCTAAATGGAGGCACAGAGTCAGACATGACTAAAATGATTAAATAAAAATCAAATTAACTTTTCTGTTGTTGTTGCTCTCTTCTCCCACCTTTAACTCATATTGTGCAATTCTCCAAATCCCCTAAATTTGATCTGCAAACTCTTAACTAATTGTGCCTCTCACAACTGTACTTGTGTGATTGATTTGTTTTCAGCCCAAGCATAATTTTGTTAAAAGGAAACTTCTATATTCAGGCCTTTGCCCTTATTAAAGAAGCAAAACTCAGAAAGAGAACATGGATAAATTTATTAGAATTAAGACAGAAAAACATTGTTGAGTTGACAGACTGAGCAAAACAGATTCAGGGGGTGACTTGCTCTTAGAGATAAGAGGCAGCATCTTTTATATAAGGGCAAAGATATTTTGATTCATTCATACAATCATGAAGAGGTGGGATTGGTGTCTCCTCAGCTTCTCTCTAACTATTTTTGTTGATCTACATTTCAGAAGATGAGTTAATAAGTATGACTGGCTGCCATTTACTCATTACAAGGAGATTGGATTATTCCTAAAATCATACCATTAAATGGGCAGCTAGGTGGCCAGATGGAATGCTGGGCTTGAAGTCAGGAAGACAGATTTTTCTGAGTTCAAATCTGACCAAAAACACTTATTATGTGACCCTGGGAAAGTCATGTGAGTTTGCTTACCTTGGTTTTCTCATCTCTAAAATAATTTGGAGAAGATTATAACAAATCACTTCAGTATCTTTGCCAAGAAAACTCAAATAGAGTTAGGCACAACTGAACAGCAACATATACCATTAGCACATATGCCAAATTCAAGGTTTTACTGCTTTCTCCTTCATAAAACAGAGAAGGTTAAAACATTAGGTCACTTCAGAATGTGACTGATTTTACACAATTATATACAAAGTCATTATGCTTACTCCTAAAAATGTCCTCTTCTTAAATTCATTTTATCCTTCTAGACAATTGTAATCTGTTCATTTATTTTTGGAGGGGTTGCTAATTCTAGTCTAATTTATCCCTTTGAGCTTTGTGTCTGGGCTCTCCAGCTTACTTTTTGTGACACTGAACTGGGTCTCAACCTCTTTAAAAATTATTTTCTCATTTGTAAACTGGCAATAACAAGACTCACTCTGTTTATATAATAGGGATGTTGTGAGGAGCTCATGAGGTAATAAAAAGAAAATGCTTCTTGACCATATGGTTCTATGCTCCTTGAGTTCAAGGACTTATTCGATATTTTTACTCCCAACACTTATCAGAATACTCTGGAAACCATTTGTTAAACTAAATGGAACGTAGACTTCTGTAATTACCAAAAGGATTCTGGAAATATTGGTCAACAAATACATAAGTTTTTATTATGTTCCAATAAGGATGCTAGAAAATAAAGAGAAGTAAAGGCAGTGCCTGCCCTCAGAGAATGAAAATTCTAATGGGGGGGAAGTTATGTATAAACTTAAGTACAAATAAAAAATATATATCTAAAATATAGCTTTATCTGTAACTATATCTATCATTCTATCTCTGTTTCTATTTATCTACACTATTTAATTTAAATAGAATCTTAGAATGAAACATTCTAGTAGCTGGGGAAATCAAGTAAGACCTCTTGCAGAAAATAGAATTTGAGCTGAGTCTTGAACAAAGCTGGATATGAAAAAGGTTTGAAAAATGTAAACATGATAAAAGTGTTATATAAGCATTATGCTCTATTAAACCAAAGGAAAGAGAAAAACAATACTCTTTCACACACAGACACACACACACACACACACACAAATAAAATGCTAATAAAATTCACCATATCATATTTCAAGTTTTACAAACACAATTGAAATAAAAAATATCAATCATTTCATTTTCTGAAAATAAAAATTCTCACAGAGGGTTAGGTTGGGAAAAGAATTCAGAATCCTTACAGTCCAACTTGTATCAGAATGATGATAATATTTATGCTTCACTCTTAAAGAAGAACATGATATCAGGGAGGAGATGTTGATGACTTGCTAGTGAATTGGAGGTGTTGCCATGCCATTACCAACCTCACTTTCTCCTCTGGAGTCCTTTGAGTCCAGTGGTCAGGTATGAATCAGGCAACCGGAGATGTCCTTTGATGGAAGGCAATTAAGGTTAAGGTCATACAGTTAGTAATTGTCTGAGGCTGGATTTGATGCATGGTCCTCCTGATTTCAGGGCAGGTGCTCTATGCAGTGTTCAATCTCCTAAAGTTTTCAAAAGTAACCTCAAATACAGTGCTAGTAAAGGGTCATCCAACTTTTTTTGTGAAAACCTCTCTTGAGCAGAAAGCTAATTCCCAATGTAGCATATTGTGATTTAGGATAGCTCTGTTAAAAAAAATGTCATTCTATCAAGCTCAAATTTGCCTCCATGTTACATTGGTCTTGCTACATAGTTCCCCAGGCTTTTTTCTTGGTAGAAAAGTTACCTTTTATTCTAAGGATTTCATTCCTGATAATCTAACATCCTTCCAGAACTGTCTTTTCATATAGAATATTAATCTATTTGTGGCTAGACTAACTATTCTTTCTCTGAACCAAGGGAAATTTACTTTCCCAACTTTTGAGATTATTAGCAGAATATGACTAATTTTCTTCTCTATCTAAGACAGAGTTGTCAGTTCTCCCCAAATCCCATCCTTTTCATTCCAGCAAACATTTCTATCTTATTTATGAGAATCAAATCAAAAACTGAAATGACCTTGCTGGTGGCCCTTTTTGAAGGATGAAAGTATATTTAAGGCAAAGTAATACAAAAATCCACAGTTCTAATTGGTGGAGGGAAGAGCTAAGTTTGTGTTAGAATTTCAAATATAATTGTGTATTGAAGTTCTAAATTTCTTGATTACAAGAGGTTAGATAAAGAATTTATTAAAGGCTAATTATATGGAAGATACTGTGCTATGTGGAAACCTTAGATAGCTTTGGACTTCAAAGAGCTTACATTCTATTGGAGGAACATAACACATAGAAAAGAACTGGAGGAAGTAGGGGAAGAAGATAGAAAGAAGCAAGAGAATAATCCAAATAGGCAGCAATATAGAATAGTACATAGAGCACAGTCCCTAAATGAGTCAGGAGGACCTGAGTTCAAATCTGACCTTAGACACTTAATAATTATCTAACTGTGTGACTTTAGGCAAGTCACTTGGGCAAGTCATTGCTTTGCAAAAAATGTAATTCAAAGTGTCAGGGATAGAGCCCTGACTGGCATAAATCTTTCCTCAAATGATTCCAAGCAGGAATTTACCAATGGAAAGATAAGGCCAAAGGAGTAGAGGTAGCATCAGAATGTCAAGGTTCCTAGGAAGGAAGTGGCTAAGTAGTTTGAGAAATTTCAGGGACTAAGCTCGATCAGAAGTGAAGATGAACTTCCAATCAAGTTGGAGGAGGCAGGCTAAGTACTGTCCAAAGTTTTTCTGACTTTCCCTTAGAACTAATTTGAATCAAACCTATTAATAGAATTTAGAACCACAAAACCCAGAGAAGAACAAAGGAGAACGTCTACCAACAGACAGTGGGTGAACCAGGGACAGAAAGCAGAGAGCCAGAACAGGGTAGCTGGGTGAGGTCCAGGGATTAACCTGTGAATACCTGCAGAAGCTTTGACTGTTTGAATAGTGGGCAGGAGAGCTGCATTGCAGTGGCTAGACATCAATCTGGTCAGCTTTGTTAGTATGGAAGATCAGGGTCATGAACCTGCATATTTTTAGCAGAGTGCCTGTTTCCAATTGAGTCCCCTCCCCCCCATCCCTGTGGGAGAAAGTGACTCTTCCTAGCTCAAACCCAGTAACAACCCCCCACCCCCACCTCCATTCCCCCAGGCTCAGGTGTGGGCAGCAGAGATCCCTCAGTGCTGAATGAGTACTAAGGAGATTAACTATATGGCCTTAGGGCCCAGCACACATTGTTAGAGGATAAGCAGATCCTATTCCAACCCCCCAGGCCTAGGGAGTGGGACAAAAACCAAGGTCATTCCAGAGATACTTCAAAGACACTCAGAGAAAGTGGCTAGCATCTCCTACTGGTCAGCCCACTTGGAGTTACTAAGCCCAATGAGCAAAGACTAGGGATTTCAATACCAGAGATCTTTGAAGCAACCCCTCCCTCAACACAAGATCCTAGGAAAATGAAGAAAAGTTAGTGGAAAGGAAAATCCATTGAAAGATACATTGAAGGCAAAGATCTTAACTCAGTGAGATCTAAAACTTCTGAGGAGCATATGAATTAGTCTCCAGCTCACAAAGACTTCTTAGAAGAGATCAGAAAGGAGTTAAAAATCAATTGGAAAATCTGGGAAAAGAAACACAAGAGAAAATTAATACTTTGCAAGAGAAAATTATCATCTTGCAACAAGAAAATGAAAATACAATTGGACATCTGCAAAAAGAAAATAATTCTCTCAAAATCACAATTGAGCAAATGGAAAACTCCTTCAAAAATAGAATTGATCAATTGAGAAAGGAATTACAAATAGTAAATGAAGAAAATTATTCTCCAAAAAAAAAAATAATTGCAATCTGTAGAAGTTAATGAATACATGAGACAACAAGCATATGTTAATCAAAACCAAAAAATGAAAAAAATAGAAGAAAATGTAAAATAATTCATCAGCAAAACAAGTGACCTAGAGAACAGATCCAGAAGAGACAACTTAAGAATCATTGGACTTCCTGGAAATATTGAGCATAAAAAGCCTGGATCAATACTTCAGGATATATAGTGAAGGAAAATTGCCCTGATATCATGGAGCCAGTGGGAAACTTAGTTATGGAAAGAATACATCAGTCCCCCCCCGAGAGGGATCCCAAAATGAAAACACCAAAGAATATTCTGGCCAAATTCCAGAGCCATTATATAAAAGAGAAAATCCTGTCAGCAGCCAGAAAGAAACATAGATACTAACATTAGATACCAAAGAGGCACAGTAAGGATTACACAGGACCTGGCTGCATCAACATTAAGGGATAGAAAGGCCTGGAACATGATATTCCAAAGAGCAAGGAAACTTGTAATGGAACCAAGATTCACTATCTGGCAAAACTCAACATTTTCTTCTGGGGAAAAAGATGGGCATTTAATGAAATAGGAGACTTTCAACTTTTCCTGATGAAAAGACCAGAGATAAGTAGAAAAACAGGAGATTCAAGAGATACATGAAAATGGATAAAAGGGAAAAGAAAAAGAAACTGTTATCCAATAAGATGAAACTTGCTATATCCCCACCTGGGAGAAAGATTCTCATAAATCTTGAGAACTGCAACTTTATTAGAGAGAATATACTTAGCCAGAAGGAATGGACACTTATGACTTGTCCATGACTCAAATAGAATGATTTAAAATCAATATCTCCTTAAAAATGGGAGATAGTAAAGAGATAGGAGGTTGGAGGAGATTGAATGGGATACATTACATTACACGAAGAGGTACAAAGAGATCTACTACAATAAAGGGGGAGAGGGGAGTGGGTGAGAACCACCGGAATCTTATTCTCCTCAAATTTGGCTCAAAGAATGATTAACAAATACAGACTCATTTAAGTTAAGAAACTTATCTTACCTTTCAAGTATTAGGAAGGGAAAAGAGGAGGGGGATGAAAAGAGGAACAAACTGAAGGAAGAGAAGGAAGAAGGTGCAAAGGGAAAGGAGAAGGAAAGGGGAGGAGGTTGAATATAAGGGGGCAAACACACTGAAAGATGTGGTATTCAGAAGCAAAATACTGGGGAATATGGATGAAGTGAAAAAAAGAAAAATACAAACAGAGGGGAGATAGCATGGAGGGCAATAAAGAGTAATTAAACTTTGAATGGGAATGGGATGGACTCTCCCATAAAAATCAGGTGAATAGAAGATTGGATTAAAAAATGGGATCCTACAATAAACTGCTTACAAGAAACTCATTTGAAGCAGATCATGTATCTATCTATCTATAGATGATATAGATAGATATAGATATAGATATAGATATAGATGATAGATATAGATAGATAGATAGATAGATATGAAAAAGGCAGGGGTAGTAATCCTTATCTCAGACAAAGCAGCAGCAAAAATAGATCTCATTAAAAGCCATAAGGAAGGAAACCATATCCTCCTATAAGATCCCATAGACAATGTTGCAATTTCAATTCTAAATATGGTAGAGCATCCAAACTCTTATAGAAGAAGCTGAATGAGTTGTATACATAGGCAGCATAACTTTACTGGTGGGAAAACCAAACTTTCCTCTCTCAGAATTAAATAAATCTAAACATGAAATAAACATGAAGGAAGTTAAGGAGGCGAATAGTTAGAATACCTAGACATAATAGACCTTTGGAGAAAATTGAAGGAGAATAGAAAAGAAGATAATTTTTTCTGCAGTACATGGCACTTAAAGAAAAATCTAACATGTACTAGGGCATAAAGACCTCATAATTAAATGCAGAAAGGTACAAATGGTGAATACATCCTCCTTAGATCATAATGCAATAAAAATCATGTACAATAATAGGCCATGGAGAGATAGACCTAAAACTAATTGGAAACTAAATAACCTCATTTTAAAGAACAAGTGGATCAAACAACAAATTATAGATAGAATTAATGATTTCATTCTAGACAATGACATTAATGAGACAACATACCAAAACTTATGGGATACAGCCAAGGCAGTTACTAAGATATATTATATCTTTAACTGCTTACATGAATAAAATAGAGAAAGAAGAAATCAATGAACTAAGCATGCCACTAAAAATATTTAAAACCCCCAATTAAATACCAAATTAGAAATTCTAAAAATTAAAGGAGAAATTAATAAAATTAATAGCAAGAAATTTATTAAAGTAATAAATAAAACCAAGAATTCATTTTATAAAAAAAACAATAAAATAGATAAACTGTTGGTTAAATTATTTTTTAAAAAAGGAAGAAAATTAAATTACTAGTATCATAAATGAAAAAGGGGAACTCACCTCCAATGAGGAGATTAAAGTAATAATCAGAAGATTTTTGCCTAACTATGCCAATACATTTGATAATCTGATGAAATGGCTGAATATTTACAAAAATATAAGGTGCCTGGGTTAATTAAAGAGGAAATTAAATACCTAAATAACCCTATTTCAGAAAAAGAAATTCAGCAAGCCATTATTGAACTCCCTAAGAAAAAAAAATCTCCATGGCCAGATAGATTCACAAGTGAATTCTATCAAACATTTAAGGAACAATTGGTTCCAATTCTATATAAACTCTTTGTAAAAATAAGTGAAGAAAATAGGTGAAGATGGAACTGTGCCTGACTCCTTCTATGACACCAATATGGTGGTGATACCTAAACCAGGAAGAGTCAAAACAGAGAAAGAAAAATGTAGACGAATTTTACTATGAATATGGATACAAATATTTTAAATAAATTATTACCAAAGCAATTACAGCAAGTTATCACAAGGATAATGCACTATGACCAAGCAGGATTTGTTTCAGGATTGCAGGATTGGTTCAATATTAGGGAATCTGTCAGCCTAATTGACTGTATTAATAACTAGCCTAACAAATCATATGAGTATCTTGATAGAGGTTGAAAAATCCTTTGACAAAACACAACACTATTCCTACTAAAAACACTAGAGAGCACAGGAATTAATTGATTGGTCCTTAGAATGATGAGCAATATCTAGCTGAAACCATCAACAAGCATTATATGCAATTTGGATAAACTAGAGGTATACCCATTATCATCTCTATTATTCAGTATTGTAATAGAAATTTTAGCTTCAGCAATAAGAAAAAAAGAAATTGAAGAAATTACAATTGGACAGGAAGAAACAAAACTCTCACTCTTTGCAGATGACATAATAGTATTCCTGGAGAACCCTAAAAATCATCTTAAAAACTACTAGAAACAACTGGCAACTTTAGCAAAGTCACAGGATATAAAATAAACCCACATAAATCCTCAGCATTTCCATATATTACTAGCAAGATATAGGAGCTAAAGCTAGAAAGAGAAATCCCATTTAAAATTACTTCAGACAATATAAAATACTCGGGAGTCTACCTGCCAAGGTAGACTCAGAAACTGTATGAAAACAACTATAAAATACTTTTCACACAAATAAAATCAGATTTCAATAACTGGGCAAATATAAACTGCTCATAGATATGCTGAGCTAACATGATAAAAATGATAATTCAAGCTAAATTAGCTACTTATTTAGCCATTTAGCAATCAAATTTCCAAAAAAAATACTTTAATGAAATAGAAAAAAAATTGTAACTGAATTCATATGGAGAAACAAAAAGTCAGGAATATCAAGGGATTTAATGGAAAAAACAGTATAAAAGAAGGTGGTTTAGCCTTATCAGATCTAAAATTATATTATAAAGCATTAGACATCAAAATTGTCTGATACTGGAGAAGATTCAGCAAATCAGCGGAATAGAGTAGGCACAAAAGAGACAGCAGGAAGTGATTATAGCAATCTGCTTTTAGATAAACCCAAAGATCTCAGGTTCTGGGATCTCTCTTTGATAAAAACTGTTGGGAAAAATGGAAGTTAATATGACAGAAACTTGGATTCGACCAAAATCTCACACCCTATACCAAGATAAGATCAAAATGGGTGCAGGATTTAGACATAAAGATAATATAATAAGCAAACTAGCAGAACAAGGAATAGTTTATGAGCTATTGAAAGGGAAGCAGGTTATGACCAAGGATGAGATGGATAACATTATTAAAAGCAAACTGGATAATTTTGATTACATTAAATTAAAAAAGCTTTTGAACAAACCAAACCACTGCAACCTCGATCAATAGAAATGTAGTAAATTGGGAAACAATTTTTAAATTAGTGTTTCTGCCATATACATATATATATATATATATATATATATATATATACATACATATATATCCATATCCATATCCATATATATATGGAGAGAGAGAGAGAGAGAGAGAGAGAGAGAGAGAGAGAACTGAGTCAAACTTATAAAAAATACTAGATATTTCTCAATTAACAAATGGTCAAAGGATATGCAAAGACATTTTGCCGTTGAGGAAATCAAAGCTATCCATAGTCATATAAAAATTGCTCCAAATCATTATTGATTAGAAAAATGCATATTAAAGCATCTCTGAAGTACCACCTCACATTGCTCAGATTGGCCAATATGACCACAGGGGATAATGATCAATGTTGGAAGATATATGAGAAATCTGGAACACTAATGCATTGTTGGTGGAGCTGTGAACTTATCCAAACTTTCTGGAGAGCAATTTGGAATTATGCTCAAAGGGCACTAAAAATGTACATACCCTTTGATCCAGCAATACCACTACTTGGTCTATATCCTGAAGAGATCATGAAAAAAGGGTAAAAACATCACTTGTACAAAAATATTCATAGCAGCTCCATTTGTGGTGGCAAAGAAATAGAAATTGATGGGAAGTCCAACAAATTGTGGTATATTCATGTCATGGAACACTATTGTTCTATTAGAAACCAGGAGGGATGGGATTTCAGAGAAGACTAGAAAGATTTGCATGAACTGATGCTGAGAGAGATGAATAGAAGCAGAACATTGTACATCATAATAGCCACATGGGAGTGATGATCAAGCTTAATATATTTTCTCATCCCATCAGTGCTATAATCAGGGACAATTTTAGGGTGTCTGCAATGGAGAATATAATCTGTATCCAGAGAAAGAATTGTGGAGTTTAAACAAAGACTGAAGATAAAAAATTTGCCTTATGTACTCCATGATTTTGCTATCTCTAACATTTTATTGTTTCTTCAAGATAGTTTTTTTTTTTCTCTCAACACATTCAATTTAGATCATGTATAGCATGGAAACAATGGCAAGAGGGGGGAGGAAGGGAGGGGGAGGGAAGGGAGGTTGAGGGAAAAAAGTATAAAATTCAAAACCTTACCAAATATGATAGATAGAAATCACTATTGTATATATAATTGGAAAACAAATAAAATATTTATATAATTAAGAAAAGAAAAAGTGAACATGACTGATGTAGGTAATTTCTCAGACAGTATTTCCTAGGAAGAATTAACCAATTGGAGAAGAAAGTTGCTCTGAGTCAGTTATGTCATTTATTTTCTAAATTCCTTATCTATTTCCTCTTTCTGTCCTTATATTTTTGTAATATGCACCAAGAGTAATATTGTTTCTATTTCAGCTTTTGTTAATCTTTACTCAAAAGATTTCCAGTAGACTTCCCTGTCTGGTTTCTGGATTGCCTAAAATGCATATATATAAGTATATCTCAAGATACATTTTAATAACCTTCCCATCTAGAGTTCCCACCTATATACCTTTTTTCTTTCTTTCTCTCTTCTCTCTCTCTCTCTCTCTCTCTCTCTCTCTCTCTCTCTCTCTCTCTCTCTCTCTCTCTCTCTCTCTCTCTCTCATTTTCTTTCTTATCCAGTGTCACACACCTAGTAATTGTCTGAGGCCAGAATTGTACTCAAATATTCCTAAAGTTTGGTCCTCTATCCACTACCTCACTTAGTCTTATCTCTTTTGGATGAAGTTTATTCTTCAGGAAATAATATCCTAGTCATTAGTCATGGTTCTCATTTTAGCATCTTAAACCACTTTGGTTATAATGAATTTTGTATACAACATAGACAACAAGTGATCTCAGACATTTTTGGATAGTTTCAACTGGTTAATATTTTTCTTATTTTAAAGTAAATCCCAAAATGAAAGTCACTTGCAGAAAAATGTAGGAAGAATGAAAGAAATTCCCTTCCCTGGCACCCTTTACTTTCTTCCCACAGTTTTTCTCTTTTTAATGTACTAAATATTGTGTAAGTTTGGATTCAAAATGAGTCAATTGTATAGCAAGCATTTATAAAAACTATGTACCAGACACTGTGGCACTTTTGGAAATATAAAGACAAAAGTGAAATAGCCCCTGAGGCAAAGAGTTTTCATAAAACTTGTTTTTGACACCAACTTCCACCATCTAGGAGTTCTGCTATCTTAGGCAAGTCACTTCCTCTCTTTGAAACTCAGTTTCCTCACCTGCCAAAATGAACTAACAATATTCACTTTGCCAACCCAACAGGGCTGTTTTGAAAATAAAATTTGATCACTGAAGCAAAGAATACTGAAAGATATTAAAATGCGATGATGCAGATAAATGGCACGTTGTACTGTTCTTAGAGTTAGGAAGAGGAGTTCAAATCCAGTCCAATATACTTACTTGCTATATGACCCTGGGAAAGTCACTTAACTTCTGTTTGCTTCATTTTCCTCAGATGCGAAATGAGATAATAATATCATCTTTCTCACAGGGCTGTTGTGATGAATTTATAAAAAGACCCTGGAAAATGACAGATATTGGGCAATTGGAAGAGAGTCCTGCTTTTGGCATTAGAAAACATGACCCTAATAGGTTGTCTGCACATGGGTAAGTCTTTACTCTGGGCCAAAGTTGTCACTAATTTGAAAAGTTTATTGTGAAGAAATTCTTTCATAACTGTTAAGAACTCAATAATGTAATTTATTATAATACTTACTTAGGAGGTATGCCAACAAAGAAAAATATAAAATGGCCCTCAGTCCTGTTGCTTTTGTGATGAAATCTGCAGAATGGTGGAGCATAAGGTGCTAAGAATTAGACAGTTTTAAATTTTCTGAATTCATAACTTTAAAATATCCATAAATAAACATACATGAATAGACTTTAATTGAATATGCACATTTACAAAAGCCTATTTAAAATGTATTCTTTGATGTCTTTTCCTGCGTGGCTGCATATTTGGTCTATCTTTTCTTCCCCAGTACCTTTTCTATTGGGTTTTTAGGTAAACTCTCACTGACACTCCTCCTGCCTATTTATTGGACTCCTTTAATGAATCCTTTGTCTCAGACCCCTAAGCTTGTTAAGCTAGTATACTCTTTCTTGTCCCCTACCTATAATCTTGGGTCTTCTAAGAAATGTTGTGTCGATCCCTTTCTTCTAGTATAGCATTCAAGATCTGGAAACTTCTCAGTGGAATGAGTAAAAGAGCACACCAAGAGAAAGTACCAGGAGCAAATACTTCCTTATTTTAATGCTTCCCTTGACACAGATGACGGAGAGTTCATATGATGAGAGGAGAAGGCCAGCCTCAGACAAAAGAATTAAGGGAGGCAAAAATTTGCCTTTGGTAACTTGCTGTTTCATTCATGCATTTTCCCCTAATATTTGGGGATTTGAATTCTATGCATTTATGCTTTATCCTTCTCCTTTACTGTAAACTCCTTGAGGACAGTGACTGTACCTCATCTTAACCTCTCAAAGTGATGAGAATGTTCTGCAAACAGTAGGCACTCAATAAATATTTGTAAAATGAATGGATTAGGAGAACATAGATTTTATTGTCTTATTTGGAATGCAGGCAAGGCCTCCCACTATTTCTAGATGCTTCTAAAAGTCTTCATGGGCTAACATGTTCCCTGGGGCAGGGGCAGAAAGCAGTAGTTGGAAAAATCAAGGGAAAGGGATTTTCTCTCCTTGTTTATTTCTAGACTAATTAAGTGTTAGAAAGAGGTGAAGGAGAAAAGAAGTGAAAGGAATTCAATTGCCTTATCTCCCTCAGAAGTAAGGATTGGGATCTTCTCTAGAGCACAGAATAAGAAATCTCATAAATTGTATGTGGGGTTCTTTGTGCACTAAATTGAAAATGTGTTGCTTAATCCTGAGGCATAAGACCAAGTAGGCTTCACTCTGAAAGAATAATGATATCTCCTTTGCATAGGAGTAATACCAACAGTAATGGAATGAACAGTGTTAGGCTGGAATGTCTGTTGATAGCAGCTTTGCAAGTGGATTGCTCTATTTTTATGTTCATTACCTCTTGATTAAACTATTGCAATAGCTTCCTAATTGTTCTCTTTGATCCAAATCTTTCCCCATTCCAATCCATTTTATAACTGCCAAAGTGATTTTCTTAAAGGACCAGTGACTGACCATATCAATCCCCAACTCTGAGTTCCAATGGTTCTTTTACTAATTGTTGAATTACATGCAAATTCTTATGTAGTTTTTTCAGTGTTATTATTATTATTATAACTAATACGTTTCTATCACCCCTCAATGACTCAATCAAACTTTATTGCTAGTCATTACTTTTGATACATTTTTTGCTACCTTGTCTTTGCATTATTTGTCCCCTATGCTTGGAACCTATTTGGTCATCATCTTTACCTCTTAGAGATTCTTTAAATCTTTACTCATATGACTATCTACATAAAATTCTTCCTGATATTTCCAGCTACTAGTGTTCCCTTTATTTATTGTCATGAATTTTTTTTACTGTTTTATGTTTTTTTTTACTGTTTACAGTTTTTTATCTTCATATTTTTCGTCTGTTAAAATGTAAGATTATTGAGGGTCAGGACTATTTCATTTTTGTCTTTTTAACTCCAGTGCATGTTTGTCTTTGTAACTCTAGAAATATAATAGTTATAGCACATACTTCATATTAAGGAAGGATTGTTGCATATCAGTACTCTTTCTGCAACTTTTATTCTATGATAACTGCCTAAATGGAGAAATTATGAGGTAGAACTTGAACTTGTCTTTTTCCTTCTGAGGGAAGCTCTGCTGTTTCTCACCATCACACCTTAATAATTGGTGTTTAATAAATGCTTATTTCTAATTGATACACACAGTAACAAGGAAGCTCCATCTATGGAGATGAAACAACACCACCAAGTGAATTCTGGAACCACTCAGAAAAGCCTTGAGGAGAAAGAACCACAGGGCAGTGACGCTAGCTAATAACATTTTGTTGTTTAGTCATGTTTGTGAAAACTTTTGGAGTTTTCTTACAAAGATGCTGGAATGGTTTGCAATTTCCTCTTCCAGATCATTTTATAGATAATGAAACAATAGAATATAGATAATGAGACAGGGTTAAATGACTTGTCCATGGTCACAAAATCAGTTAAATTTGAGAGACTAGATTTGAAATCAAGTCCTCTGATTCCAAGCACAGCACTCTAGCCATTGCATTACCTTAGCTACTTTAAGGTTTATAAAATGCTTTACAACTATTATCCCAATTTGCTTCATAACCACCCAGAGAGACAGGTATTAATATTATTCCAATTTACAGGTAAGGAAACTGAGATAGAATTTAAGTGATTTGCCCAAAGTCATTTAGCCAGGAAGTATCAGAGGTCAGGTTTGAACTCAGTTCTTGCTGATTCTAGGTCCTGTACTATATCCAATGTGGCATATATCTATTTTAAGATGAACCTCTTCCCCATTCGAAAGTATGAATTCTCTTGGAATTTGCTGAAAATATTATTGGCACATGAAATTTAAAAAAAAATTACATGCTTTTTTATAGAACCCAAGAATATTTTAGCTGTATTACTTTGGTATTATTATTTTTGACTTTTTAATTTTGTTCTAATGAAATATTTTGCTATTTGGTTTATGGTTCCTACCTTTTTTGGTGAAATGAATGGGAATTTAAGCTATTTATATCTCAGATGGCCTGAGGTCTATTCCTTCTTTCGAATTCTATAATATTATGAAATAATGGGTGCCAAAATTACTTTCCTTCAAATTACCCCTAATTGCTCCTTATTTTGCTCTCAGGAACCAAGAGAAAATACATCCAATCTCTCAGAAAAAAACCTTTCATGATAAAGATGGCATTTCCGCCCCTTCTCCACTTCCATTTTCTCTTCTCTGGACTCACTTTCCCCTGATTCTTCCCCCTAATTCTTAAAACATCTCCTCTCTCCTCATCAGCCCATTTACCCTTCCCTAGTTCCTATCAAGATCATCAGTATTTTGTTATAATGTATGCTGATGATGAAAGGGAAAATGAATACAAAGAAAACAGGTTGGACTAGAGAGCTGATAATATTGGAACCTTTTTCTTATCTGGATTGAAGACGAAATAATGTATTTGAAGAAGTTTAGAAGTCTTCTGAGCTTTTAAAGAGATGAGAAAATGGGGGGATAGTATGGGGAAGAACTTTTAAAGGACATATTGATTAAGATTAAGAGAGTAAAACAATCTTAAAATACTGTACACATTTCATATTGGCTAACATGATAGAAAGGTAAAGTGACAAATGTTGGAGAAAAGGTGGAAAAATTGGGACATATTCATTGTTGGCAGAATTGTGAAATGATTCAATCATTTTAGAAAGTGATCTAGTGGGGTGGCTAGGTGGCACAGTGGATACAGCACTGGCCCTGAAGTCAGGAGTACTTGAGTTCAAATCCAGTCTCAGACACTAGCTGTGTGGCCTTGGACAAACCACTTTACCCCATTTATCTTGCACAAACCTAAAAAAAAAAGTAATCTAGAATTATGTTCAAAGAGGTACAAATTTATGTATACCCTTTGACCCAGCAATACCACTATTAATATAGGTATTGTCACCTCCCAATGTGATTAGGGAAAGAAAGGAAAAGGATCTATATATTCAAGAATGTTTATAGCAACTCTCTTTTTGGAGGCAAAGAATTGATAACTGGGAAATGGCTGAACTAGTGGTGGTATATGATGATAATGGAATACTAAGAAATTATAAGCTATATGATCATAGAAAAATGTGGATAACCTTGCACAAAGTAATGAAGAGTGAAATGAACAGAACCAAAAGAACATTGTTGATAGTAATAGCAATATTGTTTTAAGAAAAAAATTAAATAAATAAGTTACTTTGTCTATTATGAATGCCCAAATTAAAAAAATATATGATTTCCTTTCAGAGAAAGAACTGATAAGCAGAAATATGCATAGAACAATTTTATAAATATATTTGTACTTATATACATATTTTAAAAATACATTTATATGATAATTGATCTAACACTCACTCTCTTTCCTTTATAATCCTTCATACAACTCCCAAATTGATATTCAATATATATATATATATATATATTTATATACATTTATATATATGTATGTATGTATGTATGTATGTATGTATGTATGTATAATGTTGCTAGTCCCCTACTCAGCAAGCTTTAGTTATTCCCTATTAGGTGTATGGGGTATTCAGGGAGGATTAGTGCCTTTCATGTGAGGACCCACTGAGGCCTTTTCAGGATTGTTTTTTCTCTTTAGTGGCCAGCTCTCATCTAATTCTAACCTGGGGCTCCAAGAAGCTGAAGCATGTACAATGGCGACACCCTGGTAAAATCATTTCAGCAAATGGGCTAACACAGATTAAAGATAACCTACAGGACTTAAAGCTATTGATGAGCTAGGAGGATGACTACATTAAGTATGTGAAGATTTCCCCCTGAAGATGGAACAGATGAAAATAACTTGTTTCAAGGAACATAACTGTACTTTGAGGCAGGTGCTGTTAATATTTAGAGCCTGGTCAAATATTAAACACACCAGAGTCATCTATTGGATTCCAGGACTACCCTGCCATTGGATTTTAGTGATTCTGGAAGAGAGAGAATAAAGCTAATGACTTTATGCTATTCTGCCTCATTCAAAACCAATTCACACACAAGTCATAACATTATCTCATAATGTCATTAGACCTCTTCAAAAAGAAAGACATTGTCCTTAAGACAAAAATAAACTCTTCAGTTTGACATATATAAACATCTCAAAATCTGCCTTTTTGTGCATTTTCATCATCCAAACCTACCCTCAAATTCCAAAGTAGCTGACCTATTACTTTTTTCTTTTTTTAAAATAGATTCCATTTCATCTGTAATCTTCATGCCTTCACTAAATGTCCTTAACTATGCCCACAACACAATATTCTCCATTCTTACCTTTTCTCCTTAGCTCGCCAGAAGGCTGAGCTTAAATGCAACATCCTACATTCCAATTAGTAAAATCTGAAACTATTTTGACCATAACTTTTCATTTATTAATCTCAATACAGGACAGGGATTGTTTTGTTTTTTATCTTTATGTGTCTAGCATTTAGCACAGGGAGGCTGATATATATACATAGTGGCACTTATTAATATGTTTGCTAAGTTGAATTGAAAGGTTAAAAATGGACTACCACTGGAGCTGAGTTCTCTAACCAAAAATTGGATGACAACATATGATATTGTAGATGGATTCTGCCTAAGCAAGATATGAACCAGAAAGCTACTATTTCTATCTAGTTCTGACAACTTTGTAACACTGATCCTGTGGTACTTAGATACAGAGAACTCTTACATACTACAGTAACTCATACCACAGCAGTTTATTAATAACCTTCGATGTTTGAGATTCTGTTGGGGGAGATAACAAAGACTTTCAAAGGCACAACCTGCTTTCAAGATGGTTATAATTAATTTGAATGAACAAGACAAATGCTTGTGAAATCATACAAAATATGTCTTCCTCAACTTTGGTTAGAAGGTAGTGAGTCATTAGTTCTCTTCAGGGGACAAATTTAGGTAGACACTGGTTAATTTAATTACCTACCTAGAAAACTTCAGAAAATCCAGATTTGAACTTTAGTCTTTTCATTCCAATTTCAATGCTATATCCACTGCCCCACATTCATGTCTTATATCTTTGGGCTTCAATTTATACTATAGTTGTCTAGGTTTATGCCCTTATCTGCCATCTGCACATCAAATTGAACATTCCTCAGGAACTCATGAATCTACATTATATCATAAAGATTCGAAATTTAATGGACTTTCTTATTGCTGCTGTTTTTGAATGTGCAGAATAAGTCACCAAACTTCCTTCTTTAACTCTCTATGACTTCTCTCAAACAAAGAATACACAATTGACTGTGTTGACGAAATTCTATTCTAGTTTAATTATAACAAAGATTTATGTGGAATGGAGTAGTATGAGATAAGATTAAACCAGCAGGGTCTAATCTAAGTTGTGGAAGTTCTTAAATGTCCAGGTGAGGAGATTATCTTTTATTTATTGGGCAAGTTGAGCAAATCTAATTCAATTCAATTCAATAAAACATACTTTAATTAAATATCTACTAATTCTAATACTAAAAGGCAGCTAGGTTGCATAGTAGATAGAGCTCTGGTTTTGAAATCAGGAAGACTCATCTTCCTGAATTCAAATCTAATCTCAGACATGTCAAAAGTTATAATTTTCATAATTATTAATATGATATGTGTAAAGAATTTAATCATAATAATTTAGTTTCTAGAGATCTTTTTCACAGACAGACTCTGACCCTGGGAAACAGTGAAAATAAAGTAGCTACAGTAATTTGTTTTAATCCTGACAAGTCCAACATTTTTTTTGCCACTATGCTAAGTGAAGTGAAACAGAAGTGAATCAAGAAAAATAAATACTCCTAATCAGCTTAGCCATTCTCACAAGATTCAAAGACACCTGTATTGCCCTACTTGGATGAGCAAGACTTGCCATAATTACTGGGTTGTCCAGCATGGTGGGCTTGTCCTGGGAAGATCACTGAAGCCCCCACCTTCCCCCTCCCTTCCTATTTATGATCAAGTATATAATATCTGAATCCACACAGCAAGATGGAGCTCCAACCAGAAGAAATTCCACAATTTGCAAATAGGTTCTTTATAAGGAAAGTAATTAATTAATTTTCTACTTAATTAGTGTCATTCTGTCTCTGCTCTTTCATACCCAAATTATTTGACACTGGGACTACCTCAGTAAATAATTGGTTAACAGAGAGAGACCCTGATCAAGTCATTTAATCCTGTCTGCCTCAGGTTTCATACTTTAAAATGAGCTGGAAAAGGTAAACCACTCCAGAATTTTCTGTCTACATGATCATGAAGAGTCAGATGTGACTGAACAACAACAAAAATCTCTAATCCTACCTTTAATTATTCACAAGACAATGTATTAAACAAGAGTTACAAAAACAAAAAGAAACTGCTGACCTTAAGAAGTTTATATTTTACTGGGAGTATATAGCCTGCATAAGTAAGAGAAGGAATATACAGAATTATGCAAAAATGTGGTATGTACGTATATTTCTACATGTGTTGTCTTAATGTAGCTCATTAGAAAGCATGAACAAATCTGTTTTGGAACTCATGAAATCTTCTACAAAGAGGACATTAATCCTTGTTTGTAGGGCAGGAGGTAACTGAGGTCACATACCTGACTGCACTGGTCTCCTCAGAGTGTCAGTAATAGGCTAATGGTATAAGTTTCTACCTAAGAACAGTGTCAACATGTCATGGTTCAAAGGGTCAGGAAGAGTCAGACATGATTGAATGGATCAACAATTACAATAGCAAAAACATAAAATACCTTCCTTTCTGCTCACTGCTCCACCAATATTGTTAGTCAAGAGAACTTTTTTTTTGCTTTCAAGTCACTTTCCTAACCACTATGCCTTAAAAGGAGAAAGTACCTTAAGCTATATTCAAAATTTGACTTCCTTCCCACAAAATACTAATTATGCAAAAGATCATCATATAGGGAATGAAGGCATTTATCAAAGAAGACAAAGAAAACAGAGACCATATATATCAGAGTATACTAGATCATGCACAGAATGAATGAGCTTTCTCATTGATTAATGGGGATAAAGAGAGATAGGCAGACAGACAGAGATAGACACAGAGACACGCAAAAAGACAGAGAAAGAGACAAAGGACAGAGAGAGATGCTGATCTCAACCATTCTCTAGTGAGGCAAGGTAGAAAACAAGGACATGTGGAAAACTTCTCTACATTTCTACTGTTTCCCCAAAGCCTTTCTTTCTCTCCCTGAAGAGATCTTGGAACCCTATGCATTCTTTTTAGAAGTCATAAGCAGTCTCTTTTCTCAAACTCTTGCCAACTCTACTCTTCCAAGAAGAGTGTAGTGATGAATAAACTTTCTCTAGCCAGGCCTAAATGTGGTTGCATATACCAAAGGAAAAAGGGCAACACTAGGTTTATCAGGAAAATCTTTATTTAGAAGGGCCCCTGAGAAGTGTTTTAGTGAAAGCTTTGTTTTTGAGAAATGCAGATAATGAAGGCATTCATTCTATAAAAATAAGGGACTTATTTATGTAAAGGCATGGGAAAGATGAAGACAATAGAAGTTTATGTAGGGTGAGCAGGTCGGTTTGAACACAATGAAAAAAATGTGAGAAGGAAATTAATAAGAAATAAGAGAAATGACTAAGTCCCTTCCTACTCAAAAAGCTATAATCCTCAGATTTAATGGAAGATTGCCTTTGCAGAGCAACTTTCAATCTTTCAAAGCTCTTTTTTATCTAATTTCATTTGATTCTATTAGAAATCTTGAGAAGTGGTCAGGAAAGTCATTATTACCATCCTTTAACTAATGAAGAAACTGGGGTCAATGGACCTCAAGAGGTTGATAAAAATGCTGGAATTATAATCCTGGGATCATTCATATAGTTAACTTGATTTAGACAATCAGAAAAACTTTAGTATTCAAGCTTAGCCAATTTTTGTCATTCCACTAAAATGTACATCCAAAGAGGGCTTAAAGAAAGCTTGAAAAAAAACAACCTGACATTAATATGTTCCATGTGATCCAAATCAGAAGGCAGGGCTAGATGTTGCCTCATGTCCAATTCTGTGAAACTAAGCCTTTGACTTTGTGAACCCATTGTTCTCAGGAACACTCTAGTGAAAAGAGTACAAAGCATTCCTTTTTTTTTATACTTTTGCCACTAGCTATGTGACCTCAGACAAGACAATTAACTTTTATGTGCTTCAATTTCCTCATTTTAAAAGCAAGGTTAATAGTATCAGTCCTAACCCACCTCCTGCTGTGATTATGAGGATCAGATAAGATTAGAGATCTGAAATTATAGATGTATAAACTTTTCTCTCTTTTCACCTCCTTTCTATGTCCATTCAAAGCCTATGTCATCTTCCCATCAAAATGACTGATAATCCATATGAAACCACTAAGCAGCAAAAGAATTGTGCCAATTATTGTGTGATTATCTCCTATTATAACTCATTATTTTCAAAGGTATCTTGGATTTGCTCTTTCAGATTGATGCATTTGGAAAGGATTAGAGCTCCTCTTTATGTAACAAAACACTTTATATGCCTTAATATGTTGCACAAATTTTAATTGATTATTACAATTGCTGTTATTTTTATTACAATTATTACTCTTGAATACACTGGAATATATACAAATTCCCAAGTTTTGGAGTCAGTTGCCAGGTGTTTGGTTTTGGCATGTCTGATTGTTCTGGATTTGACCCTGACAAAAGGACTATTTTTGTGTCTATGCCAGAGGATAGTCCATGTCACCAGTGTAACACTCACTGTCTTGATGGCAATAAATGATCACAACAACAATAGATCACATTTATATGGCACCTAAAGTTTGCAATTTATTTTGCATGTGTTATTTCATTTGACCCTTCACAAAAACCCTGAGAAGTAAGTGTTATTATAATTGTTACTTCACAGATGGTGAAATTGAGACAGATATAGGTGAAGTGATTTGCTCAGGGTTATATAACTAATAAGTGTCTATCAAAAGTCTAAGAAAGTGAAGAATTTGGCTTAGAGAGGAAAAAGTGATTTGTTCAAGATCCAAAAATTAAAAAAAACTATTATAAACATATCTTCTAAATTTCCCTAGCTTCTCACATACTGCCTTCTCATCTACTCAACTCCCCTGTAGTCTATTGCTACTCTTTCCCTACCCAATGAAACAACCCTATGGCTTTTTATGACTGTGGAGCTGGGAGAGGGCACAGCTGTTAGATAAGGCTCAGTCTAAGATCAGAGTCCCAGACACCTCCTGGATCTACCCCAGGTCCTAATCCTAAAGTCACTATGTCTAGAAATTCAAACACTACATTTGTCACTAGGACAGGGACCAAGGATATATCCCAGGACCAATTCCTTTAATATCAGATATAAAAATAAAATGTAAAAAAAATTAAACTGAAGATCAGATCAGATCTCTTGACATTACAATCTTATCTAGGAATAGAACTGCTGATACTCAACTCAATTTTCCTCCTTCTGTGTTTGAAAGAAAAATTGAGTGCCTATTATTCAGAGTACTTTTGAGAGTAGGATTACCAGTTTAAAAAAAAAGTACTACATATTTCTATCCTCTGACTGGCAAACTCTCATCTTTCTTTCTAAATCTGGGTGACACACAGACAACCCATTGCTTAAGCAATTACTTACTCTAGGGCCCCAATTTTCTCATGCCTATATACTTCAATCTACTCATGCATTTGAACCCTCCTTTCTATTATTAATAGATTTTCCTTTGTCATAGACCTTTTCCTCTTACATTCAATTTATCCTGTAATACTTACAAAGAAATAGGTCATTTCTTAAGTCAATGCATTCCTGGCAATTCTCCCTAGGACTCTCTCTCTCTCTCTCTCTCTCTCTCTCTCTCTCTCTCTCTCTCTCTCTCTATATATATATATATATATATATATATATATATATACATACATATATATGTATGTATGTATGTATAACTTCTCTCATGTCCCCCAAATACACTAAATCAGTAGAAGGGAGAAAGCTGCTTCCTTTTTTTAAATTGATACTTTATTTTTCCAAATACATATTATGAAAGTTGTTTCACCATTCATCCATATGGACATGTATATTTTTAGGTTACATAACTTCCTTCCACCCTCCCTTCCCACCCACCACTCCTGAGCAGCAAATATTTTTGATAAACATGTTTACATATTATTCCTTTTTGGTATGAGGAATTAATATTAAGGAAAAGATATATATATATATATATATATATATACATGTATGAGATAATTTTTATTAAGTGTTCAGATTATGAAGGGTTTTATTTTTTTAATTTAATTTTGTTTTGTTTTGCTTTATTTTTCTTCCTCTGGATGGGATAGCATTGTTCATAGCTGGTCTAATAAAGCTGTACTAACTCTTTGAACTGCTGAGAGGAGCTGCTTCCATTAAAGTTGATCATCTCACAATGTTGTTAATGTGTACATTTCTCTTGCTTCTGCTCCCTTCACTCACCATCAGATCCTGTAACTCATTCCATGCTTCTTAGGAACACTACCATTTATTATTTCTTTTTTTTTTCTTTTGTTTGTTTGTTTTTTTAGGATTTTTGCAAGACAAATGGGGTTAAGTGGCTTGCCCAAGGTGACACAGCTAGGTAATTATTAAGTGTCTGAGCCTGGATTTGAACCCAGGTACTCCTAACTCCAGGGCAGGTTCTTTATCCACTGCACCACCTAACCACCCCCATTTATTATTTCTTATACAACAACAACATTCAGCAGTATTCGTGCACCATAACTTGTTTAGCTATTCCCCAATTGATAAGCATCCCCTTTATCTCCAACTACAAAAAGAGTGGACTTCTCCCATTTTTATAATTTTTCTGGATATAGACCTAGAATTGGAATGCTTGGTTCAAGGGAATGAACAGTTTTATTGCTCTTTTGGCATAGTTCCATTTTGCTCTTCAGAATGGTTGTATTCATTCACAACTCCCCCAGCAATGTATCCATGTCACCTCTCTAATATTGATTATTTTCCCTTTCTGTCATCTTAGCTTATCTGCTAAGTGTGAGGTGATTCCTCAGAGTTGTTTTAATTTGCATTTCTCTAATCAATAATGATTTGGATCATTTTTTTCATATGATTATATATAGCTTTAATTTCTTCATTTGAAAACTGTCTATTCATATCCTTTGATCACTTATCAAGTGGGGAATGACTTGTATACATTTGATGCAGTTCTCTATTTATTTTAGGAAATGAATCCTTTATCAGAACTCCCAGTTCTGAAGATTGTTTCCCAGATTTCTGCTTTCCTTCTAATTTTGGCAGCATTGTTTTTATTTGTACAGAACCTTTTTAAATTTAATTTCATCAAAATCATTCATTTTTCAGTTTATAATGTGCTCTATTTCTTGCCTGGTCTGAATAGATCTAATAGAGTATTTCTTCGTCTATTAATTTATCTATGGTGTTGTCCTTTATATTTAAATCCTGTGCCCATTTTGACCTTATTTTGGTATATAGCATGAAATGTGTGCTTATGCCTAGTTTTTGCAGTACTATTTTCCAGTTTTCCCAACATTTTTTGTCAAATAGTGAGTTTTTATCCCAATTGATATCTTTGGATTTGTAAAACTGTAGATTACTATAGTCATTTATTGCAATTTCTTTTGAACCAATCCTAATCCACTGAACCATTACTCTATTTCTTAACCACTACCAGGCAGTTTTGATGACTGCAACTTTATAGTATAGTTTTAGGTCTGGTAGGGCTAGACCACCTTCCTTTATACTTTTTTTCATCAGTTACCTGCTATTTTTTACATTTTGATTCTCCAGATGAATTTTGTTACTATTTTTTTCTAACTTGGTGAGACAGTTATTTGGTAGTTTGCTTGGTATGGCATTGTATAAGTAATTTAATTTCAGTAGAATTATCATTTTTATTATATTAGCTTGACCTAACCATGAGCAATTGACATGTTTACAATTATTTTGATTTGACTTTATTTAGGTGAGCAGTACTTTATAATTTTGTTCATACAGCTTCTGGCCTTGTCTTAGGATGTAGATTCCCAAGTATTTAATGTTGTCTATAGTTACTTTTAATGGAATTTCTCTTTCTATCTCTTGCTCTTGGGCTTTATTGTTCATATATATATATATATATATATATATATATATATATAAATGCTGATGATTTAAATGGGTTTATTTTATATCTTGTTACTTTGCTGAATTTTTTAATTGTTTCAAAGAGCTTTTTAGATGATTTTCTCTAGTTCTCTAAGTATACCATCATATCATTTGCAAAGAGTGAAAGCTTTACTTGATCATTGCTAATTCTGATTCTTTCAATTTCTTTTTCTTCTCTTTTTGCTAAAGCTAGTGTTTCTAATACTCTATATTGAATAGTAATGATGATAATGAGCATCCTTATTCACCCAAATTTTATTGCAAATGCTCTGAGTTTATTCCATTACATATAATTTTTGATGGTTTTTTGATAGATGCTATTTATTATTTAAAGGAAAACTCCATTTATTCCTAAACTTTTAGGGTATTTTTAATGGCATTGAATGTTGTATTTTATCAAAAGTCTTTTCAGCATCTATTGAGATAATTATTTGATTTCTGTTGGTTTTGCTATTGATATGTTTAATTATGTTGTTTGTTTTTCTAATATTGAATCATCCCTGCCTACCTGGAATAATTCCTACTTGATCATCGTGTATTATCCTAGTAACTGTCTAGTCTCATTACTAAAATTTTATTTAGATTTTTGTGTCAATATTTAATAGGGAAATTAGTATATAATTTTCTTTGTTTTGGTTCTTAAGGCAGTGAGGTAAGTAATTTCCTCAGCTGAATTAAAGTGTTAGAGGTTTGAGAAGGCAGAAAAAATATGAAAGCATCCTTATGGAAAATGTGATAGAAACAGGTAGGAAGAGTAAACTCCTCCTATTTTTAAAAATAGTTCATGTAGAACATATAATTGTTACTTAAATATTTAGTAGAATTCACTTGTAAATCCATCTGGACCTGGAGACCTTTTTCTTAGGGAGTTTATTGATGGTTTCTTCAAATTCTTTTTTTTTTCTGAAATGGCACCATTTAAGTATTTTTGTAACTATTCACCCACTTCACTCAGATTATTGAATTTATTGGCATACAGTTTGGCAAAGTAGCTCTGAATTTTCTCTTTAATTTCCTCCTCATTGGTGGTTAAGTCGCTCTTTTTGTTTTTGATACTGATAATTTGGTTATCATTTTTAATCAGATTAACCAAATGTTTGTCTATTTTATTGTCTTTTTCATAAAAGAAAAGCATGTTTCTTGCTCCCCATTTCCATTTTTAGTTCTTTATTCTGCCACATCTCAGTATATTATATAAATAACTACTCCTTTGAAATTTCCTTTATCGTTTTGTCTAGATCCTTATGGTCATTATTGAGCAACATCTAAATAATGCTCTCTACTTTTTCAAGTAGTCTTGTATCTAGTTCACAGTCTTTTTTGCTTTTATATCATTGGATTTGAACCTACTTGTTGATATTTCCTCAAGCATCATAGCCTTCCATTTTCTCATTTCAGTTTCCATGATTCATTTCCCTATGAGTGATTCACATCTATATTCAAAATTTTTGAAATACTACCATTCAACTGTAACCACCTACTATTCACTCTGCCTATGTCTGTATTCCTAAACCTATTATTGTCCCTGTTTCTACGGTGTTTGCTTTGAGGTCTGCCCCCTTTGTTTCACCATCACATTCCCATTTTCTCAATATTAACCCTATTTATAAGTATCCCAATTTTATACTATCTTTTATGCTTATATCCTCCTTCAAGTCTCTGTCTATTAATACCCTTTTAAACCCTATTCCTGGATTATCTTCACTATCTACCTTTTCTACTCTTTCTCGTGTGCTGCTAAATAGTGCTGGAAGAAGACAAATAATTACTTTTACTGAGTTTAGTATAGATTTTTGTTACTGAATCTCAATTGGATAACCATTACAGTGAAACATTTTTTTTCTCTTCCTAACTGATTCTATCACATTTTCCATAAGGATGCTTTCATATTTTTTTCTGCCTTCTCAAACCTCTAACACTTTAGCTCAGCTGAGGGCATTACTTACTTCACTGCTTTAAGAAAGGAAAAAGAAAGGCTCTCACCTTTGTCTTCTTCCCTATTCTACACCTCCAAATTCCTTGATATAATCACCTGTTCTCTTTACATTGCTTCCATGATTGAATGGAGGTATAGTTCGTTTTTTCACCTTGACCATTGTCTCTACTTGTTCTATGTTTTCTTGGAATTCGTCTTTTCTGTTCTTCTCATTTTCCATGCTCCCCACCCCAACTCCTTTCCTTTTTCCTACAAATGTATCTATCTCCCTTACCCTGAAAAAAAACAGACAGAAGAACCTTCACATCCTTTAAAACTAATGTACTATATTTCTCATTTCTCTGCCCTTTCAAGTGAAGCTCCTTGTAAAAGTCATCAATCCTAAATGCCTTTACTTCTTTTCTTCTCCCTTCTCTATTGCTTGAATCATGGCTTCTGATCACATCATTCAATGACCACTATTCTCTACTTGCAACAAATAGAATGCAAATTCCTTGAAGGCAAGAACTGGTTTACTTTTGATTTTTTTCATCTTTAGCATCTAGCACAGTGCCTTACACAAAATAGACATATATTAAATATTTTTAGAATAAATACAAGAATTATTATTTCTATAACTTTATATTAGTTCTCTCACTTTATTCATCTCAATTACTAACTGTATTATAATTTTCCCACTCCAATAATCCTCCTCGGGAATAACTAGTGTTTGGCTAGGTTTTGACCAGACCTAGGCTTATTTCATGCTTAAAATATATATTCTTCTCCTGTCCTTACCCTATAATACTGAGTAACCTTAAAACTGAATGAACTTTTTCCTTTGGGGTCAGGTTGTCCTTTGTCTTGGATCTTCCCAGTTGGTTTCAATAACTAATTCCATGAATCCTGTCTCTTAGCTGAGTCTACCACATTCTTCTGTGGTTCTGAAGATGACATTGGAGGAATCATTTATCAAAATGCTTATGAACTCCAATGAAACTACAGCTATTTCATGTTTCTGGGATTTAGGCATATGGGCACAGAGGATCTGGAAAATCCACATAAAAGTTTTTGGCTTTTCCTTCATAATAGAGAAGAAGTCTATATTATTATGGTTTTGAAAGATAAAACATACTATACATATAGTATAGTAAACATATATACTATCGTCTACATAAATTTTCTGCATTTCTGATTTTCCAAATTTTTTCAATCATCTGTTGGCCTTCATGTTTCATCTGAGATTTCTATAAAACTCCCCTAAAATTCCCATTTACTTTCTTGGGCTGACCTGTGATATATGGAAAGTGTGATGGAGAAAATTGTGGTGTGGAAAGAATAAGTATATGTTTTAACAAGGTCTTATAGTGAGTTAGTTTTGAATACTAGTTCTAGAATATAGGTCTATAAACTTCTAGTCTTATATTAGCATGGAGTATCCTTTTCCTTAATTCCAGAATCTGGTTAATTGTAAAGGGATAAAAAGAAGTTATTTTCCCAAAACAAACTTGAAAGTAAGTGAAAGAAATAAATTACCATAGGGAAATGTAATACTGTCAATGAAAATCTTTCACTCTTTTTTCTCCCCCATTCATCTTTTCATCTCCCAGATTCCTGTGTATACATACAGACACACACAGAGACACACATACGAACAATAGTCTAATAAATAGAATGTCCAGGAATGGAAGTGAATGTTTCATTAAGCATTGAGTGTCCTGTCACTGGAGATATTCAAGTAAAGTTACTATGCTAACTTCCTACATCAGACATAGAATTAGACTCTATGACCTCTAAAATCCTTTCTAACTCCATGATTCTTTGAATCCATTCTTTCTCTCATTTTTGCAGCTCAATTTAATCATCTAGATATGATACTACAAGAGATGATCTTTAAGGTTCCCTTTCAGTACTGGAAGTAGCAATATTTTATATCACAGCTATGTTTTATTTCTTCCAACATAAAATGTTCTAAATTTTAAGGTATCTAACATTCTAATTTATATTCTGTGTTTCAACATACTATGCTCCCAAATTCTTTCCAGTTCTCACATTTATTATTATTATTATTATTATTATTAAAACATTTTATCATTTATAATCCTATTTTCTAAAGTCCTTTCTAACTCTACCTTTCTAGTTTCTAACATTTTATTTTCTAAATTCCTTTCTAAAACTGATATTCTATGATTTGAAATTCTATGTTTGTAAACCCCAGCTGTCTTCTTTCACCTCTGTCGATGTTCCCCTAAACCTCATAGATATCTTTGATCTTTCCCCCAGGTCTGGTCATTGTTTTCATCATCTGTTTTGATTTTTCTGTCCATTTATTTTCATTGCTGGTTCCCTCTCAGGCAGCTCTGAACTTGTTTACACTGAGATGCCGTCACTCTCCTTTGGGTTTTACTGTGATTTCTCTGTGGTTGTTTATTTCTTTCAATTACTTTCAAGTTTTCTTTGGAAGAGAATTTTCTCCTTATCTCTCTATCACTAAAAAAAATTCTGGAGATGAAGGAAAAGGCCATTTAAGGCCATGAACACTGTACTGGGAGACTGGAGACTAATGGCTGAGTACTAACTTTCCTACTAATTAATTAAGCAATGAGAACTTGCCTACTCATATGATTTTTCTGATCTTCATTTTTTCTCTTCAGAGTGATAATTTTAGACTATGTGACCTCTAAGGACCTTTAGAACTTTAGTAATTGATAAGATTTCTTTTAGGTCAAAAGCTATATGTTAGCTCAATATACATTTTATTTATTCCATTAGTCATAAACAATTATTAAAACCAAGATATAATTTTATTTTTCATATAGTATCTCTGTCTTCCTGCAGGTTACAGTCTAGTTAGAGATTAAATCACAATATTATTTTTTCTTGCAACCAGTCTTTTATGTTAGATATAGCCCATTCCATGCATAGCAAACTATAGTTGATGCTCTAAGACTCTTGAGTTTTAAAGTTCATTTGAGCTTTATCATCTTCTATAGTTTGGTTCATGATTCATTTCAACCAGCTAATATTCCATGGGGCACTGAATTTTAGGACCTTGATCAGCTCCTAAACTATCATTTTTTTTTTTCCCTCAAGGAAACTAACCCGGGTTTTTGATATCTTATCTCATGTACTGAACTCAGATGTACTCAAGAGGCTTTTCTGGCTAGCACAATGAATTTCCTGAAGAAATGGGAGACGGTTGTCATTTCACAAAGATGTAAAAGCACAAAGAAAGTCTGCCAGATAGAATCAAATAATAATAGGATTTAGAGCTGGAAGAGCCTTCATATCATATCTGACTCAAATATTTCATTTTTATAGATAAAGAAACTGTATCCTAGAGATTTTCCCAAGATCATATAGATAATATGTCAAAGATTAAAGATTTTAGCCCAAGTCTTCTGATTCCAAATCCAACATTCATACATACAGATAGATATTGCTTATGTATGCATTTGTACATGTTAAAGATGTGTGTGTCCTTTAGCAAATGAGCAATTAAACACACAAAGCATGAATCATTTCTACTTTTTTTTCATATGCTACTTTTGAAAGGTGCAATGAATGTATTCATAGAGGGTAATTCAATTTAACCCCCTTAGTTAGGCTATCCTTATCTATATGGCTTGATTTCAAGTTCACCCGTAATATATCTTCGTCTTCCAGAATTTCTCCCTGACTTGCTTCCTGATATATTATTAAGAGGAGACAGAGTCATTTATCCTGCATTTAGAGATAGGATTTAACATGCAAATACCCTTGGAAATGTGGTTTAAATTTCACAGTAAGGTGAAAATGAAAAATGTTGCATCCTTACATTAGAGGTCATTAAGTCCAACAACATCATTTTTTAATAGATGAGGAAGCTCAAACCTAGAAAATAAAAGTGCTCATCTAGGACATTTGACAGATTGCAAACAACAATGGACTTAGAACCTGAATCCTAGGACTCCCAAATTCAATTCTCTATACCATATTCTCTAAGAGATTGATTGGAAACTAATATTACTTGAAAATAAGGGGTATTTTTTGCTTTTCAAATAGCTGTACATAGAAAAAATTTAAAAAATTTTTAAAGTATCTCTGTGAAATAATAAAAGTAAATATTATTATTCTCATTTTACAGTTCAGAAAATTTTACCTCATGGAGGAAAAATGACTTGTTTACATTTGTACAATTATTAAATGCCATAAAAAATAAAATCAAAAGATGTTAAATCTAGAAGGAACTTGAATCACCATCATTTTGCCTATTGGGCCATATGTATACTAGCCATTAGTATTGCCTCTATTTTGAAATCCTTGATGTTTTATTTTTAAATGCAGTGTTTATTTTTTCTTTATTGCATGTAAAATAATTTAACATTTGTTAAAAAATTGAGTTCCCAATTTTCTCCCTCACTTCTCTTCTCCCCAAGATAAGCACTAAATATGTTTGCTATGTATGAAAATATACAGATAGACCCATATATATATATATATATATATATATATATACACATATATATACAAGTATGCATAGGCATGTATATATATATATATATATATATATATATATATACATGCATAGACACATATACAATAATGTAAAACATTTCCATATAAGTCATTTTGTGAAAGAAGAAATAGACCAAAAGGGAAAAAATCATGAAATCATTTCTAAAAATGAAAAACAGTATGCTTCAATCTGTATTCAGGATCTATCAGTTCTTTTTCTGAATGTGAATAACACTTCTTCATCATGAGTCCTTTGGAATTGCCTACATCATTGTATTGCTGAGATATTAGTTAAGTCATTATACACTATTATTGTTACCATGTACATTGTTTTCCTGGTTCTGCTTACTTCAATTAGCATCATCAGTTCATTCAAACTTTTTTTTTCTGAAGTTTGCATACTCATTATTTCCAAAGTGATGATTCCTTAATTTCCAAATCTTTGTAAAGTTGCTATAAATGTATTTGTACAAATAGATGATTTTCTGTTTTTATGTTTTTAATAACTATCTTCTTTTGGGAAACAGGCTAAGTAGTTGTATTACTAACTAGATCAAAGGGTATGCACAGTTTGCCTTTTGGGCAAAGCTCCAAACTACTCTCCAGAATGATTGGACAAGTGGACAACTCCAATATCAGGCCTCTAATGTCTCAATTTTCCCACATTCCTTTTCCTTTTTTTAAAATATATTGGTCAATTTGATAGATATATGGTGATATCTCAGGATTACTATGTGATGAAGTGGATAGAACCCTGGCCTTGGAGTCAGGAGAATGGGAGTTCAAATCCCAGCTTAGATACTTGATATTTATTAGCTGTGTGACCTAGGGCAAATCATTTAAACCTGATTGTCTGTCATCCACAGCTATTTTCAGTTATCCTGATTCATATCTGGCCACTGGACCCAGATGGTTCTGGAGGAGAAAGCGAGACTGGTGACTTAACACAGCTACTCCTCCCTGAAATCTAATCCATATGTTTGTCATGATATCATATGATATCATGGTCTTCTTTGAAGGACAAACATCAATTTGTGCTTCTTTAATAATAGTGACTCTGAGAATTTTTTCTATATGACCTGTTCCTATCATTTGACCATTTATCAATTGGGAAATGGTTCTTTTTTATAAGTTCCACTCAGTCCTCTATATTTTTTGGAAAATAAGACCTTTATCAGAAATACTCACTGCAAAAATTGTTTCCTATCTTTCTGTTTTTTTCTAATCTTCTAATCATTGTCTCTGTACAAAAACTTTTAAAAATTGAATGTAATAAAAATTGCTTCATGTAAAAAATTCTCTAGATATTTAGCACTTTATAAGTGACTGAAAACAGTGTGCACCTAATAAATGTTTGTTTAATTGAACTGTTATATAACACTATTGGAAACATTTCTGAGGTGTTTTGCTACAAGACCTTGACTTTTTTTAACCTTTTTAAGTCTGAGACAATATCCATTTAATACTCACACATACAATGCACATATATGTGGAACTTTCACTTTAATATATGTACATATGATTCCTTCAATTGGGTTGAAGTCTGTCTTCTTTTAACTTCTACTCAATCTAACTCTTCCTCTGTCCCTTTAACAAGGATAGAGATGAAGTTAATCCTTATCTCTGAAATTTTCTCCCAGACTTGGAGAAAGTTATAATGTGTCCACTCAGTATTTATTCTATAAACTAGAGAATAGTAAATGAAAATAGAATCATAATTGCCCAATAGATAAAGGGATTTTTAAATGAGATACCCATGTCCTCATACACACATACTTGGAAGGCAATGGAGGATTGGAAGTTCAAAAGTAAACTTCCCATTAAGTACTCAGCTCAATGAGATATTGTAATAGAAAACCCATTTTTGATTTAACTTACGTTGTCTTTATTTTGATAGTGTTTTGTTTGTCTGATAAGATTGTCATCAGTGTAAAAAACAGGAAATATTTGTTCAGAGACCTTGGAAAGGAACTGAGATCTATGGAAAGGGAAGAAGTTTATGACTAAGGAAGAGATGGAGAAAAATCACTAAAAAAAACTAGATGATTTTGATTACATTAAATTAAAAGGCTTTGGAACAGTCAAAACCACTGTAATGAAAATCAAAAGAAATGTTGTAAACTGGGAAACAATCTTTAATGTTTCTAAAAAAGGACTCATTTCTAGAATATACAGAGAACTGAGTCAAATTAAAAAAAAAACATTCACCAATTGACAAATGTTCAAAGGATAGGCAAAGGCAATAAGGAGATCAAAGCAATCCATAGTCATTACTTATTACAAAAATGCAAATCAAAGCATCTCTGAGGTACCACCTTACACCTCTCAGACTGGCCAATATGACCAGAAAGTATAATGATCACTGTTGGATGGGTTATGGGAAATCTGGGACACAACTACATTGTTGGTGGAGCCGGGAACTCATCCAACCTTTCTGGAGAGAAATTTGGAACTATGCCCAAAGGGCAACAAAAAATGTACATACCCTTTGATCCAGCAATACTGCTACTAGGCCTATACCCTGAACAGATGATGAAAAAGGGTAAAAATATCACTTGTACAATAATATTCATAGCAACCCTGTTTATGATAGCAAAGAATCGGAAATCAAGTAAATGTCCTTCAATTGGGGAATGGCTTAGCAAACTGTGGTATATGTATATCATGGAACACTATTATTCTATTAGAAACCAGGAAGGATGGGAATTCAGGGAAGCCTGGGGTGATTTGCATGAATTGATGCTGAGTGAGATGAGCAGAACCAGAAAAACACTGTACATCTAATAGCAACATGGGGGCGATGATCAACGTTGATGGATTTGCTCATTCCATCAGTGCAACAATCAGGAACAATATAGGGCTGTCTCCAATGGAGAATACTACCTGTTACCAGAGAAAAAATTGTGGAGTTTCAAAAAAAAACCAAGGGCTATTACCTTTAATTTAGGGGAAAAAACCCTGTTATCTTATTGTATGATCTTGCTATCTCTTATACTTTATGTTTCTTCCTTAAGGATTTCTCTCTCATCACATTCAATTTGGATTAGTGTCTATCATGGAAACAATGTAAAGACTGGCAAATTGTCTTCTGTGGGGGGTGGGGGAAGGGAACTAAGATTAGGGGAAAAGTTGTAAAACTCAAAATAAATAAAATCTTTTTAAAAAAAGAAAAAGAAAATTCCTACTATTTGTTCAATTTTTCTGAATCTGAACCTATGCTTAAATCTAATAAAGCTTAGATTTTTACCTCTAAAAAAAAGAAAAAAAGAAAAGGAACTGAGAAAATATTTTGTTCAAGTCAAAGACCATTAGGAGAGTGGCAGTATCGGAAAAAGTACAATTTAAGAAAGTTTGGACAAATGTTGAGAGAATTTTATCTGAAATAAAAGATGGTTGAATACATTCAATGAGGCAATGATTGCTATTATTAAAATCAAAGTTGACCTGGGGTAGGAGAAATCTGGCCCTATTTTCTGAGCTAATCAGGCTCAGTGTTAACTATTTTAATCCTCTGAAATCACTGAATCAGTCCCTCAGTGGTAAGGTATGTATGTGATTATATAGAAAATTAAATCTTCCCTTGCTCTGTTGGTGGCTCTCATTCTTTTCCCCTCTGCCTCTCCCTCCCTGCCTCTTTCCTTTCTCCCTCTCTCCTCTCTCTCTCTCTCCCCCCACCTCTCTCTCTCTCTCTCTCTCATCTGTCTCTCTGTCTCTCTATTATATAACTATATGGGCACACATACACACACACACACACACACACATACACACACACACACACATATATATCTTTATACATATATTTATATGTAATTTATCTATCTCTACTTTTTTGTTTGTGTATATCTTTGACTATGTCTATCTCTATCTGTCTCTATCTCTTTCTTCCTCCCCCCCTTGCTTTTTCTGTCTCTATCTCTCTTTAACTCTATCTTTGTTTCTCTCTTTGTATCTTTCTCTGCCTCTGTCTCTCTCTCTATATATATTTTTTCTATCTGTCTCACTGGCTCTGTTTCTCTCTGTGTCTGTATTTTGCTCTTTCCCACTTATGGAGTGATGGCCACCTTTCTAGGTGATAAGATATAGCCTCTATCATGGTCTATTTTTCCTCTGATCTCTCCCTTAACACTGTTATTAAAGATTCAAGTTAATGACAGTTCTGATGAATTGAAATCATCAACTTGTTTCCAAAGGGTCCCTGACAGTATTCCCAGTCACATCTGGACTAATCTGATTGTGCTCTGAGCCATATCCAGTCCCTATAGCACTTTCCTTAAGTACATCAGTAAGTCATTATCAAGAAAACTGGATTGGAATCCTAGCACTTCCTATTTGTGTGATTTTGGTTAAGTCAGTTTTCCTTTCTGAGACCATAGTCCCCTAATTTGTAAAATGATTGTTGAGATTTTATTACTAGCAAGATGTATAAAAAACCAATTTCCACCTTCTTCCCTTCCTTCCTTCCTTCCTTCCTTCCTTCCTTCCTTCCTTCCTTCCTTCCTTCCTTCCTTCCTTCCTTCCTTCTTTCCTGGATGTAAGTTCAGTTAAATCCATTGCAATTTACAATTACTGTATTTAATGATCCAACCTTAGTTGCTTCCACAGATGGTCTTATGCACATGGACAGTGATGCAGTGATCTTTAAGTTTTTGATTTATACAAATTTCTCTCACCCAAAAAACTTAAAAAGAAAGAATTATGTACTAGATATAGAGTAATTTCAATGAAGTCCACAAGAAAAGGAAACAGAAACTGAACCCAAGGTCAAAATCTTATAAATAAACATTGAACAATTTTTAATAATTAGAATTTCATGCTACAAAATCCTTGGCCTCAACTGGTCCCATTTTCCCACTGAAATAAACAGAATAAGATTGAGATTTGGAGTTCAGCTGTAAGAACCTCTTTGCCAATCAATCTTTCCAACCTCTATCTCCACACATCAACCCACAAAATGTTGTAGATATGAATTTTAACAGTCATTTGTAAAGACAGAGAATGGGAAAGCTGGGCAGAATAGAAAGTGTTCTATGCTCTGGACCAAAGATTGGAGCAAAACAGAATATAGGGCTGGAACAATAGCAGACCAGTCAGGCGGGCCAGTTCTAATTTCCTAGAAGATACTCTGAGGAGGAAATTGGACTCTACCAACTTTCATATTCTTCTCAAGTAGTCTGAAGCAGTCAAGCACCTCAGCTTTGGTGCTCTTAATTACATAGGAAGGGAAAGGTACTAAAGAATGAAGAGGATTTTCAAAGTTGTGTGGTAGGGATTACATGAGTAGAGTTCAAATACTAAAAGAAGAATAAAGAAAGCTTGAATGCAAAGAAAGCATTGGACTAAAATTACAAAAGTTCCCTTCCAGTTTCAAAAATACATTTTCTTTCCAGTGGAAAGGCTGCTTGACTCTCCAGTTCTTTTCATAACTAGCTCTCATTTACATGAATCCCTCTAAATTCTAGTGCTTTCCCTCATTTAATTATTTCTGATTTATCTTTTTGCTAACTTGTTCATATATATATATATATATATATATATATATATATATGTATATATACATATATATATATATATATATAGCTGTGTGTGTGTGTGTGTGTGTGTGTGTGTGTGTGTGTGTGTGTATTTGTTGTCACCTCTATTAGATGGTAAGTTGTTTGAGGACAAAGATTGACTTTTTAAATTTAAATTGATTTTTATTAAAGATTTATTTGAGTTTCACAATTTTCCCCCAATCTTGCTTCCCTCCCCCCACCCCCCCCCACAGAAAGCACTCTGTCAGGCTTTACTTTGTTTCCATGTTGTACCTTGATCCAAATTGGGTGTGATAAGAGAGAAATCATATCCTTAAAGAAAAGAGAAGTCTAAGAGGTAACAAGATCAGACAATAAGCTATCTGTTTTTTTTTCTAAATTAAAAGGAATAGTCCTTGCATTTTGTTCAAACTCCACAGCTCCTTATCTGGATACAGATGGTACTCTCCTTTGCAGACAGCCCCAATTTTTCCCGATTGTTGCACTGATGGAATGAGCAAGTCCTTCAAGGTTGAACATCACTCCCATGTTGCTGTTAGGGTGTACAGTGTTTTTCTGGTTCTGCTCATCTCACTCAGCATCAGTTCATGCAAATCCCTCCAGGTTTCCTTGAAATCCCATCCTTCCTGGTTTCTAATAGAACAATAGTGTTCCATGACATACATATACCACAGTTTGCTAAGCCATTCCCCAATTGAAGGATATTTACTGGATTTCCAATTCTTTGCCACCACAAACAGGGCTGCTATAAATATTTTTGTACAAGTAATGTTTTTACCCTTTTTCCCTCATCTCTTCAGGGTATAGACCCAGTAGTGGTATTACTAACATTTCTAATACAATAGTGAATAGTAGTGGTGATAATGGGCACCCTTGTTTCACCCCTGATCTTATTGGGAATGACTCTAGCCTCTCCCCATTGAATATAATGCTTGTTGTTGGTTTCAGTTAGATACTGCTAATTATTTTAAGGAACAGTCCATTTATTCCTACACTCTCTAGTGTTTTTAATGGGAATGGATGCTGTATTTTGTCAAAAGCTTTTTCAGCATCTATTGATATGATCATATGATTTCTGATAGGTTTGTTGTTGATATAATTGAGTATACTAACAGTTTTCCTAATATTCAATCAGCCCTGAATTCCTAGAATAAATCCTACTTGGTCACAATGTATTATCCTAGTGATGACTTGTTGTAATTGTTTTGCTAAGATTTTATTTAGGATTTTTGCATCTACATTCATCAGGGAAATAGGTCTATAATTTTCCTTCTCTGTTTTAACTCTTCCTGGTTTAGGTAACAGTACCATATTGGTTTCATAGAAAGAGTTAGGCAGAGTTCCATGTTTCCCTATTTTTCCAAAGAGTTTATATAGGATTGGTTTGGTAGAATTCACTTGTGAATCCATCAGGCCCTGGAGATATTTTTAGGGAGTTCAACAATGGCTTTTTGAATTTCTTTTTCTGAGATAGGGTACTTTAGGTATTTAATCTCTTCTTCATTTACCCTGGGTAACTTATATTTTTGTAAATATTCATCCATTTCACTTAGATTATCAAATTTATTGGCATAGAGTTGGGCAAAATAATTTTGAATTATTACTTTAATTTCCTCCTCATTGGTGGTGAGTTCAACTTTTTCATTTATGATACTAGCAATTTGGTTTTCTTCTTTCTTTTTTTTAAATCAAATTGACCAGAGGTTTATCAATTTCATTGGTTTTTTCATAATACCAACTTTTGGTTTTGTTGATGAGGTATTTTACATTTGCTTGTATTTTTTTCTATTTTTTGATATCGTTTAACTGACTCTTGCTGTCTCATGGAGTCATTAGTTTCTGTAGACTCCATTATTTTTTGCGGGGAGGAGTTTTCTTCATTAAGCTTTTGCAACTCCTTTTCCAATTGGTCAATTCTACTTTTGAAAGAACTTTCCATTTGACCAATTGAGGTTTTGAGAGAATTAATTTCTTTTTGCATTTGCTCATTTGAGGATCTGAGAGAATTATTCTCATTTTGTAATTGTCCAGTTGTTGATCTGAGAGATTTATTCTCCTTCTGTGTTTGTCCAGTTGTACTTTCTAAGGTTTTGTTTTCTTGTTGCAAGGTATTAATTGTCTCTCCCAAATTTTTAAGCTCCTTCCTTATTTCTTCAAGGAATTCTTTCTGTGCTGGAGACCAGATTGTATTCTCCTCAGAGGTTCCAGGTCTCTCTGGGTTGGGGTCTTTCCCTTCCAGGAATTTTTCTATGGATCCACCTTTCCGCTGACCCTTCTTCATTATGCTAAGACCTTGAGTTCTTATGCTAAGACCTGGGCTTGGGATCTCTAAAGTCTTTATTGAGTGCAGTTTCCTCTGGCTGGCCAGTAGGAGGTGCTGGTTGCCCTCTCTGGAGTGTCTGTGAGGTTGGTTGGGAGGCCTTCTCCCTTTGCTTGAAGGGAGGAGTTGGAACTATTGAATTCTTTTGCCTTCAATCAATGGTGGGTTTTACCTTGGCCTCAGGTCATTCCTCAGCTGGGCTGGTTCTTCTGCTCACACACCTGGGCCTGAGGCAGAATTAGTTTGCATTTGTTTGGGAAGAGGCCTCTTTGCAATGGAGACGTGCCCTCAGAATTTCTCAGACTGGAGGAGCCCAGGGATGGTGTCTGTCTTTCTCCTGCACCAGAACTCTTCCCCCAGCCTGGTTCCCGAGCTCCAGGGGTCAGCACCAACACCAGTGCCTCTGCACCTCAGAGTCCCGGTTCCAATTGAGCTGTTAATCTGGCTGATCGGGGCTGATCCTCCCTCTGAGCCCAGACTTACCCGCCCGAATTTGGCAAAGCTGCTGCGGGAGACAAATCCTGAGGTAGATGTTCTTTCTCCTGGCTTTTCTTTCTGGGTTTTGTGGGTTGGATTTCTTTTAAGAGGTTTGTTTCATGTGATAGATGGGGAAGAGATCAGGAGACTTTAGAACTGTGCCTGTCTTCTCTCTCCGCCATCTTGGCTGGAAGTCAAAGATTGACTTTTACTTGTTTTAATTTCCCTAGAGTGTAACACAAAAGCTACTTAATGATTGCTTAGTGGTTGTCAGACATGGTACTCTAAAGTTTTTTTTACATATATTCATTTTATCCTCATATCAATCCCTGGATGTTGGTGTTATTATTGTTCGTAGTATTTTTTTAGGTTTTTGCAAGTCAAATGGGCTTAATTGGCTTGCCGAAAGCCACAAGCTAGGTAATTATTAAGTGTTTGAGATCAGATTTGAACTCAGGTACTCCTGACTCCAGGGCCAGTGCTCTATCCACTGTGCAACCTAGCCATCCCAGTGGTAGTATTTTTTACATATGAGGAAAGTGAGGCAGGCACAACTATAGTACATAGTCAAAGCAAGGTTTGAATTCAAATCTTTGGGTTTCAGGTCTAGTCTACTTTGGGGACCAAACCTCTTCCCATATGCCAACCTATTGTTGCCTTTTTTGATTTAAGGTCACATCCTCAAGGATTATCAAATTTCACCTAGAAAAACAAATTTAGAACTAGAAGTGACAATTAATTCAATATTCCTGTCTTATAATAATGATAAGCAGAGACCCAGAAAGGTTAGCATTTGAGACATTACATAGTAGGACATGGTTCTCTGAGGAAAAAAATGAACAAGACAGTCATGCCTTCTGTCAATGATCACTGAACTAAGGTCTTTAGCAAATAATGGGATTGTATAGTCCTGAGGGAGAAAAAGAATCACTTCTCAGATCAATTCAGACTCAATTCCAGAATACAGGGTCACCTCAAAGAATGTGGAAACATACATGGTAACTTCCAGAGTGAGGACTTAAAACTGGTCTTCTATGTCCAAATACAGAATTCTTTCTCTTTTACATCCTTGACTACCTCATAATTACTGAAAGGAATCATAATGACAAATGAATATAATAAAAACTTGTGCATGGAAATTATTTCTAATTATTACAGACCTGAGGGTTTGCAACCTAAAATTTAGTCTCTTCTATTGATATATCTTGGCTTCTATGTTCAAATGAATTCAATTTAATTCAGCATTCCTTGGTCATATAGTGCATGCAATAAATTGTATGGAGTACTGGGAAATGAAGATGAAAGATCACATAATTCCTAATCTCAAAAGTCTAGAAGGAGAGTGAACAGCTATATGGTGCAATGGATAGAGCACTGGTCTTGGATTCACCAGGATAGGAGCTTGAATTCAGCCTCAGACACTTGATTATTACTAGCTGTGTGACCTTGGTCAAGTTGCTAAACACTAATCGCCTCACATCCTGGACTATCTCCAGTCCTCCTGATTTTCATTTCTGAATATGGGATTCAGATGACCCTGGGGGAGAAAGTGACTGATGACTTAGCATATTATCCCCCTCACTCAAATCCAATTCACATGCTTGTCATGGCATCATATTTCTGATGCTGTGGTGTCCTTTAAAATGAAGGACAAAAGAAATCATTATTAGAAAGGGATATATATATATATATATATAAAAATATATATATTATATATATATATATGCATATATATTTAAAACGTGTAAATGCAAATATGAAGTCAGAGTGATCTGAGAGATTCAAATAGGGAAAGGTAATTTTTTTTACTGAGAATATATTAGAGATGGAGCAGCTGGGTGGCACAGTGATTGAAATGTGTGGTCTGGAGTCAGGAGGGCCTGTGTCCAAATCTGACTTCAGATCTTACTAGCTGTGTGACCCTATCTACTTCATTTTCCCCATTTTCAAAATAAGCTGAAGAAGGAAAATGCAAGCTACCCTGGTGTCTTTACCATTAGAAAACAAGATGGGATCACATAGAGTCAGAAATAACTGAAATGACTGAACAAATATTAGAGGCAGTGTGGCAGTGGAAAGTGCACTAATTCTCAAGTCAAAAGAGCTGGGTTCAAATTCTGGTTCGGATGGTTACTACCTGTGTGACTCTAGGTAAACAAGTTAACCTTTCTGGATCTCAGTTTCCTAATTTGTAAAATGAAGTGGTTGGATTAGATGGCCTCTGAGATTTTTTTTTTCATGAGTCTTGAGAAGTGTATTATTTCTTTTCTTTTTTTAGATTTTTATTTATTTTTTTCATCCATATGTATATGTATATCCTTCTCCCATCAGGGTTTTAGTTTTGTTTTTCTTCCTCTGGATGGGGATAACATTGTCTAAAGCCAGTCTAATATGGTTGTCCTAGCTCTCAGAAATGCTGCTTCCATCAAGGATGATCATCTCATGAATCACAAGAAATTTGAAAATAATTGTAAAATAGCTTCAACATGGCAACTTTCCCTACCATGCCTTTTGATATATTAAAGACCAGAGCAAGGAATTAAACGGAAATTTTGAGGGAGTTTTTCATTATGACACAAAGACTAGTAGATGATGCAGAAAAAGTTTAGAAATGCATAAATGCATAAATATATGTATAATATTATATAATATTAACATATTTTATCTTTTTATACCATAATAATTCTGACTTCTCATATGAAGAGAGTCAAAAAATGTTATACAAATTTTCCAGATAACAGAGTACTAACCTCTAACCGCTATAATATAGATAACTCTAGATGAGTGGGTACTGCCAAAAACAAAATTGTAGAGGTTAAGTGAACAGATTGATTTTAGGGGTGTGAGGAAAGATTAATTTTTTTTTAACTTGAACTGAAAAGATATCCAGATGAAGTTGTATATGGCCCATGAGAAACCCAGTAGTGGAGTTTAAGGGCTAGGAATGGGGGCTAATTCTGGGCGAATAGATTTGAGAATCTGAATTGGTTAATAATTAAAATCAGTGGTCCACTGGTGCTCATCAAAAAAGAGAGTCTAGACAGCAAAGAAAAAAATATACTGGTCGTGGGGGCTAAGCACCCACACTGAGAAAACTAAAGATGAACTAGAAAAGAGATGAGATATATTCGGAAACATATGAAAAGAACCAGAAGACCATGTTGACCCAAGAGGTAATGGAGAGAACACATATAAAAGAATGGTATAGTTAGTAGTGCCGAATACTGGAAAGAAGGGAAGCAAGATGAGATCAATAAATCTGGTGATTTACATAGTTCATTGTAGACCCTACAGAGGACAGCAGAAAGGATAGAAGTTAGATTTTAAGAACTGAGAAGGAACTTTATAATGCAGAAGTGAAGGTTGTTTTATATTGGTCAAGGGATTCCTTCATGGAGAATTCTTTAAAGGTCAAAAGTCTAGTAAAAAGAAACAAACTAAAACAAAACTACATTTTCTAATTAATTATGTACATAGGGTAGTTTTCTGCTGTAATATAAACTGTTTGAAGATCAAGATATTTGGTGTTTTATCTTGATAATCCTAGTACCTAGAATATTTAATAAATGTTAATAAAATTAACTTTAATTGTAAAGTATAATTGGGACTGAATGGGACATAAACAAAGGTGCCCTTGTGATTCTGGCTCAAAATGATTCATTGTCTCCCTTTGTTTGCACCATGAGGGCATCAGAAAACTTGGGAAACTATATAGAAGTCAAGGATGCTTGCACAAAACCTGGATCTCAAATCTGCAATACTTTTTAAAAGAGTTTTGTGACTCTAACTGAGGAATATAATCATGAGTCATTCATGTTCTTCATAACTAACCTTCTGAGGACAACATTACTACCAACTACCAAAGTAAATCATAAGCCTTACTTGTCTCAACCCTTAAGATTGCCCTCAGTTTCTTCAATATATGGCATGATATTCAGGCCTTTTACCATCCTAGTTCTTATCCTCTCAAAATCATCCAGAATTTTCGTGTATATTCTAAATTATGACAAGAACACAATAGTTAAAATGTAGTTTGTTCAGGACAAGGTACATAGGGATTGTCAGGAAAATTCCAATGTACTGTGATAAACACATTCATCCATCACTGAGTGGACTTGGATACCATGATGTAAAGAACTACAGCCATTATTTATGCCTGACATGAGAACTTCCTAAGAGTAATGCAGTCACCAGTGTATTCTAACCTGGTCTCTCTGCTATATCAAAATATTTCTCTTGCATAAATCCAGGAAACTCCCTCTGTTAGAAATTCGATAGGTTACAAGTGATGGAAAAGATTTAAATTAATTTTTTTACAAAGATTTTATTTTGAGTTTTACATTTTCCCCCATTCTTGCTTCCCTCCCCTCACCCCCCACCTCCAGAAGGCATTCTGTTAGTCTTTACATTGTTTCTATGGTATACATTGATCTCAGTTGAATGTGATGAGAGAGAAATTATATCATTAAAGAAAAAAAAGAAAGTATAAGAGATAGCAAAATGACAAAATAAGATAACAGGTCATTTTTTCTAAATTTAAGGTAATAATCTTTAGTGTTTGTTCAAACTCCACAATTCTTTCTCTGGATGCAGATAGTATTCTACACTGCAGATAGGCCAAAATTGCCCTTGGTTGTTTCACTGATGGAATGAGCAAATTCATTAAGGTTGATCATCATTCCTTTTTTGCTGTTTGAGTATATAACGTTTTTCTGGTTCTGCTCATCTCACTCATCATCAGTTCATACAAATCCTTCCATGCTTCCCTGAATTCTCATCCCTCCTTGTTTCTAATAGAACACTAGTGTTCAATGACATACATATATCACAGTTTGTTAAGTGATTCCCAAATTAAAGTATATTCACATAATTTCCAGTTCTTTGCCACCACAAACAGGGCTGCTATGAATATTTTTGTACAAGTAAAGTTTTTACCCTTTTTCATAATCTCTTCAGGGTATAGACCCAGTAGTTGGATCAAAGGGTATGCACATTTTTGTTGCCATTTGGCATAATTCCAAGTTACTTTCCAGAAAGCTTGGATGATTTCACAGCTGGGGATTTTTTCTTAAGGAGTTCAATGATGGCTCATTGAATTTCTTCTTCTGAGATAGGGTTATTTAGGTTTTTAATTTCTTCTTCATTTAATCTTGAAAAATTATGTTTTTGTAAATATTTGACCATTTCACTTAGATTGCCTAATTTATTGGCATAAAGTTGGGTAAAATAGTTCTGAATTATTACTTTAATTTCTTCCTCGTTGGTTGTGAGTTCACCTTTTTCACTTATGATACTAGCAATTTGGTTTTCTTCTTTCTTTTTTTTAACCAAATTGACCAGAAGCTTATCAATTTTATTGTTTTTTTTATAAAACCAGCTTTTTTTGTTTTATTTATTAGTTCAATAGTTTTCTTGCTTTTGATTTTATTAATTTCTCCTTTAAATTTTAGAATTTCTAATTTGATATTCAATTGGGGGCTTTTAATTTGTTCTTTCTCTAATTTTTTTCAGTTGCATATTTAGTTCATTGATTTGCTCTTTCTCTAATTTATTCATGGAAGCATTTAAAGATATATCCCCCGAAAGCCTCCTTGAGGGTATCCCACAGGTTTTGAGATGTTGTTTCATTATTGTAATTATCTAGGTTGAAATAATACTTTCTATAATTTGGTGCTTGATCTACTCATTCTTTAAAATTTAGTTTCCAATTAGTTATGTGTCCATATCTCCTAGGCCCAATATTGAATATGATTTATTTTTATTTCATTATGAACTGAGAAAGACGTATTCACTATTTCTGACTTTCTGCAATTGATCATTAGGTTCTTATGCCCTAGTACATAGTCAGTTTTTGTGTAAGTGCCATGCACTGCAAGAAAAAAGTATATTCCTTTCTATCTCCATTATTTCCTCCATAGGTCCATCATATCTAGGTTTTCTAACAATCTATTTACCTCCTTAATTTCCTTCCTGTTTATTTTCTAGTTAGATTTATATAAATCTGAGAGTGGGATGTTGAGGTCTCCCACTAGCAGAGTTTTGCTGTTTATGACTCCCTGCAGTTCTTTCAACCTCTCCTCTACGAATTTGGATGCTAAACCATTGGGTGCATAAATATTTAGGATTGAAATTACTTTATTGTCTATAGTACCTTTTAGGAGGATATAAATTCTTTCCTTATCTATTTTAACAGTATCTATTTTTGCAGCTTTTTGTCTCAAATAAGGATTGCTGCCCCTGCTTTTTTCACTTCAGCTGAAGCAAAATATATTTCACTCCAACCTTTTACCTTTACTCTATATGTATCTCTCTGATGAGTTTCTTGTAAGCAGCATATTGTAGGATTGTGGTTTTTAATCCACTCTGCTATCCACTTACCTTTAAGGGAGAGTTCATCCCATCCACATTCAAAGTTATAATTACTAATTCTTTATTGCCCTCCATGCTATTTTCCTTTAGTTTGCATTTTTCCCCTTTCCCCCCTTTATCCTCAGTGTGTTGTTTCTGCATACTAGCACTTTCTGTGTCTTTGCCCTCCTATAACAGCCCCCTTTTCCCTTTCTTTTTCCTTTCCCTTTTCCTCTTCTTCCCTTCCTTCTGTCAGTTCCCATTTTTCTCCCCATCCCCTTTCCCCCTAACCTTTTCCACTTTTAATTCTTGAAAGGTAAGATAAGTTAACTTAACTGAGTGTATCTAAGTTAACTTTATGCCAAGTTTAATGAGATGAAGATTCAGGTGGTTCTCATCTCCTCCCTTCTTCCCCTCTATTATAATACATCTTTTGTACCTCTTGATATAATGAGATTTACCCCATTCATTCTCCTCTATCCTTCCATCTCCTTACTGTCCCCCCTTTTAAGGAGATATTGTGGGGGTGGCTAGGTGGTGCAGTGGACAGAGGACCAGCCCTGGAGTCAGGAGTACCTGAGGTCAGATACAGCCTCAGACACTTAATAATTACCTAGCTGTATGGCCTTGGGCAAGCCACTTAACCCCTTTGTCTTGCAAAAAGCTAAAAAAATGAGATATTGCTTTTAAATCATTCTATATGAGTCACATAAAAGTTATGAGTGTCCATCACTTCTGGCTTATTATATTTTCTCTAATAGAGTTACAATTCTCAAGAGTTATGAGACTGTTTCTCCCAAGTGGGTATTTAGACAGTTTCATCTTATTGGATAAGTTTTTTTCTTTACCTTTTTTTAAATCTTTTCATGTATCTCTTGAGCCTCATGATTGATGCACAAATTTTCTATTTAGCTCTCATTCTTTCATCAGGAAATATTGGAAGTCTCCCATCTTATTAAATGTCCATCTTTTTCTCTGGAAGAAAAAGCTCAGCTTTTCTGGATAGTGGATTCTTGGCTGCATTCCAAGCTCCTTGCTCTTCAGAATGTCTCATTCCAGGCTCTTCAATTCCTTAATGTTGATGTGGCCAGGTCCATTGTAATCCTTACTGTGGCTCCTTGGGATTTAAATCTAACTTCTTGCAGGATTTTTTCTTTTATCTGATAGTTCTGGAATTTGGCCACAGCATTCCTTGGTATTTTCATTTTAGGATCTCTTTCTGGAGGGGATCTATGTATTCTTTCAATAACTATTTTGCCTTCTGGTTCCATGATATCGGGGCAATTTTCCATCACTAAATACAGTAATATTAAGTCCAGGCTTTTATTCTTTTCAATGTTTTCAGGAAGGCCTATAATTCTCAGGTTCTCTCATCTTGGTCTGTTCTCGTGGTCAGTGGTTTTGCTGATGAGGTATTTTCCATTTTCTTCCATTTTTTCAATCCTTTGGTTTCTTTTAACAGAATCTTGTTGTCTCAAGAAGTCATTAGTTGCCACCTATTCTATTAATTTTTAGAGAAGAATTTTCTTCATTTACCTTTTACAACTCCTTTTCCAGCTGGTCAATTCTATTTTTGAAGGAGTTTTCCATTTGCCCAAGTATAGTTTTGAGAGAATCATTGTCTTTCTGCCTTTGCCCGATTCCAGATCTGAGTTATTCTCATTTTGTATTTGTCCAGTTGTATTTTCCAAAGATTTGTTTTCTTGTTGCAAAGTGTTAATTTTCTCTTGACTTTCTTTTCCCAGTTTTTCCAATTGATTTTTAACCCCCCCCTCCCCGATTTCTTCAAGGAAGTTTTTCTGGGCTGGAGACCAATTCATATTCTCCTCAGAAGTGCTATATCTCTGTTTAGAACCTATTTCTTCTAAGTATTTTTCCATGGGCCCCCCTTCTCACTGGCCTTTCTTCATATTTCTAGGATCTTGTTTTGGGTGGAGAACTGCCTCTCAGGTTTGCTTTTGAAGATCCTAGAGGCTTTTTCACTTGGCTTAACAATTCCAAAGGTCCATAAATAGGTAGTGCTGGCTGCTTTCTTTGGAGTCCTTGGAGCTCTCAGCAGCAGGGTCTGAGTTGATCTTGAATAATATGCTAAGCTCTGGGGGAGGGAGTTGATCTCTTTCAAATGAGTGAACTCTATTGCCCCCAGCTTAGCCTGTTGGGTATGTGGAACGGTTGTTTAGTGTTTGTTCTGAGCAAAGGGCTCTACTGAAAGTATGGATCTCAGGTCCCTGGCCAAGCTGGTTGTTCTCCAGGTATGCATTGAAACTGAGTGCTGGAACTCACCCTCCCACAGCTCCTCTCCCCCTGGCCAAAGAGTCTGCAGCTAAAGTTGAATCTTGCACCTGCCACTCACCAAATCTCTACTGATGAGGCTGGTCCTTTGGTTTCCCCCAGCTGCTGTCTCTCAGCTGACCCTGTGCTCTTTTCTCTTGGTTCACCCACTGTTCCCTGAGACAGAATGTCTTGGTAGGTATTCTTCTCCTAGCTTCTCTTTCTGGGTTTTGTAGATCAGATTTCTGTTAAGAGGTTTTTTTCATGCTGTTTTTGAGGGGAAAGTGGAGCACAACACAGTGCTTGTCTTCTCTCTGCCATTTTGGCTGGAAATCCTAGTTTAATTTAAATGTTAGGAGAATGTAATAAATGAGGTTATTTTAAGGATGATTATTTAGACTCTAAGAATCTGAAGGAAACTTGGAAGTCATTTGGCTCAATCTATATCTAAACAGAAACATTCTTTTAAGCACCACTAATCATTCTGCTTCCATTTGGGTATCATCCATTGATGGAGAACTTAAAGTGTTCTCAGAGAGTCCATTCTATGTCTGGATAACTAATTGTTTAAAAAATTCAACTTTAAATTTCATAATCTCTGCAAGCATATGAAAATGACATTTGGATATGCTTCCATGACTCCTTTCAATTTAGATGAGATCTAATATACTAGCCAAAAAAATATGTTCCTCAGTATTTCTAATTACATCACACAATTTACCAACTTCACATGTTTGCTTCTGTTTTTTATTGCTTGAAATGCTCTTCTACCTATTTTCCTACCTCTATTCCTATCTATTTTTTTTCTTCAAGGCTTTAGCCATACAATAACCTAGGCTATGCCTTTCCAATTCTCCTTGCACCTACCTCAAAATTAGAAATAATCTCTCTCTTAGTCTAACCTTTTGTTTCTGCTTCTCTTCTGAATACTATTATATGTTCATTGACAAATACACGTACAGTTATCCCTTCCATATTGTGGAGGTGAGGAGCATGGAATTTCTGTTCTTGAAAACCCACATAAAAATTGTTGATCCTCCTTTCATACCAGAGAAGTCTGAATCATTTTGTCATGGAAAGATAAAATATGCTGATATTCTAATACTATAAATATATTTTGTGCATTTCTGAATTTCTAAACTTTTTGTGTCATCTGCTGTCCTTCATGTGAAATCAGCAGTTTCTGTGAAACTCTCCCAAAATTCTCATTTAATTTCTTATACGGATCTTGATGTGGCAGGGATAATTGTATTTATTTAATAGAATTTTATTCAATAGATATTTTCCCCTAAAACTTCTTGTCATTGTTCAGTCCTCCAGAAAACTGTTTTAGAAATTAGCAAATATTAAATGAGAGCAGGATTGTATCCTTTAAACTTTGGCAGGGTGATACTCTAACTATTGTATTTGACAAGGGGTTTTTTCTCCTCTTCATTGGGTCTTTTATTTGTTTTGTAATATTCATCTCATTTATTATTCCTTTTTCTCTGCCTTCCTCACCTGTAATTACTTCATGCAAATCTTCCTGTGAAGAATTATAAATTTTTAATATTAATGCTTTTTAAGGTAGTACTATTTTTCCATCTTTATTAACCACATTTTGTTTATCCACTTCTCAATTATTGGCCACATATTTTATTTCCAGCTTTTGTTATCACAAATAAAGTAGCTATGAACATGGGCATATGTTTGTACATATGGATCTTTTCTTGCTGTTAATAACCATCCTGAAATACAATCCCAGCAGGGGATCATTGTGTTACAGTATAGGAACAATTTAGTAACTTTTCTTGCATAACTCCAAATTGTTTCCAGTACAGTTGAACAAGTTTGTAGATCTACCATCAATAAATTAGCTTTTTTCTATTTTCACAACTTCCCCAATTATGTTTTCCTTATCCTTTAGTTTATTTCTAGATCAAAAGGTATAAGGAAGTAATTCAGGGTTATGGTAATTTGCATTTTGCTGAATCATAGTGATTGCAATATTTCAAATAATCATTGATAGTTTATTTTAAAAGTCTGCCTGTGTCTTTAGACAACTTAGCTAAAGATGAATGACTTTTGAATTTAAATTTTTGTCAAGTCCCCATATATTTTGAATGTCATATGTCTACAAAAGTGTTTATTACAATCATACTCCCAATGAATTTCATTTTTTCTTAATTTTCCCTTAATCATAAGTGTGAAAAACTCTGACTCAATTTATCTTTCACTTCTAAAATGACTGTTTGAAATTAAATAACATATAAGTAGAAGGAGGGTTAAGTATGTTTTTCTCTATTCAATTTTATAATCTCTTTGTATTAAGCATTGCTTTTCTCTCTTCAGTTGTCTTATATGCAACTCTTCCCAGGCTCTTTGTGCTACTCTGTGATCTTCATCACTTCTTGCTTCCTTTTTAACTAGAATTCAAATTACAAGATGAACACTACCAAAACATTCCTCATGACTACCATTCCTTTTTTTTTAGGTTTTTGCAAGGCAAATGGGGTTAAGTGGCTTACCCAAGGCCACACAGCTAGGTAATTATTAAGTGTCTGAGACTGCATTTGAACCCAGGTACTCCTGACCCCAGGGCTGGTGCTTTATCCATTGCACCACCTAGCCACCCCAACCATTCCTTTTTAAATATTGCCTTCCCATATTAAAATGTAAGATCCTTGAGAACATGGATGGGCTGTATTGCTTGCTATCATTTGCATCTATAGTGCTTAGTATAGTAAGTTCTTAATAAATGCCTCTTCCTTTTGTTGTTTTTCAGATGAATTTTCCATCTAAGGGATTTTATATTGGTAAGGCTATTTCATTTTAAGAAGGGTATTGACAAACAGCAAAGAATTCAGAGAAAGCAGATCAAAATAATAAAGGAAATCAAGATCAAATCTCTTTAGAGGCTAGTGCCTTTATCCAGAAGGTTACTTTTTATCTCTTATATTTTGTATGTTTTTAATAAATAATTTTATTGCTATTTTGTTTTTATATCCCCTAATCATACCCTTTTATATGTGCAGTTTTCCCATTTAGAGTGTTGGGCTCCTTGAAGACTTTTTCTTCCTTGTTTATATCTTTAAGAACTAGCATTTAACAGGTGCTTTAAAAATGCATATTATTTATTGATTGAGTTATCGATATGAATTCATGAATTTATGTGATAACAAAGACAGAAAAAAGAGAAGATTTAGTGACACAAAATAGATATCTCCATGAACCTCAAGGGAGTTCTATATATAAAAAAGCATTCAATTTGTTCTTAGTTCTAGAGAGATCATCTATATCTATTGATGACAAAAAGGCAAAAATTGGTTTACTGGAAGGAAAATCTTCCTAATAATTAGAGATGTCAGAAACAGATTAGGCAGCTTTAAAGTATAATGAGTTTCCCTTCCTTAGAGAACTTCCAGTGGAGACCCTTCTTTTCAGGTACAGGTTAGATTACCTCTATTATTCCTTTCAACTATGAAAATTTATTAAGATTCTTTAATTGTTAGTTTGGGTCTTCAGATCATCATAGCCAAATAGAGAAGATAAAAAACCAGGAAAACAAATACACAGTGAGTGCTGGGAAAAATAGGTGGTGCAATAGAGTGCCAAGTCTTGTACTGGTAACTGGTAAGATTCATTTTTCTTGAGTTCACTGAGTTCAGTCATTCACTAGCTGTCTGACTCCAGTCAAGTCATTTAACTGTTTTTGTCTCAATTTCCTTATCTGAAAAATAAACTGGAGAAGGAAATAGCAAAATACTTCAATATCTTTACCAAGAAAAGTCCAACAGGGTCATGAAGAGTCAGACAGTCATTGGGTTACTGTTGTATGAAGAAAACTGTATTGAGTTATTAACAAGTCTGCTAAAAGAATCATTACTATTCCTTCCTTAGTTTAATTACTGGTTTGCTCTGGTCCTATGTGAAAAGAAATCTTTGTTTGGGCCTACATTGATTAATAAAGCAAACTCTGGAAAAAAAAGACAAATGGGAGCTTATTACAGCACATCCAGGCAGAAGCATTGGGTGTAGTAAGCCTCAATCCAAATTGCTTTTATACACAGGAGTAAAAATTCCATATAGGGGTCAGACAATCCTTATTGGTATGTATTTCAATGAAGAGATTGGGTAGCACCTCTTTAACCTCTCCCCTATTAGGGAGATGGGATTAGCACTAAAGAGATACAAGAATGTGCCCATAGACCACTCTCTCTTTTGGCTAGCTTCTGGTAGTCGACTTCGAGGAAGGTTAAAACATGGGATTACTTCAGAATTGACTGCATTTTTCAAAACAAATTCCCCTCACCAACAATCTAAACCCATTCTAGCCCTAGTCTTCACCTTACTGGTCAATGGAATTGCCAAGTACATTAAATATTCATTTAAATGTTGGATTTAATTTCATTATTTGGCTAGAATGAATTATGGTCCTTGTCATTGGTCCATGGCTCAGATTTGATTTTCCGAAAGCATATCTTTAATCAGTAATATGACAACAATTCCAGTTTCTGCACTGGTGTTTACATTTTGATTGGGGCTTGTGCCTTCATGATGTTGGTTGATTTCCTGGGTGGTGTAGTGTGTCATAGCACAAAATTGGCTTGTTCTTTACCTTTCTGTTGCTTATTTTTATCATTGAAATAGTTACTATCATTTGCTTTTATTCTCACAATAATGAAGTAATTCATGAAGTCCAGGCATTTTTCATGGAAATGTATATAACAAGATGTGGACCAGAAAAGGTCCCTACAAGAACACCCTCAAAGTCACCTATCATATAACTAGATTGTTGTGGTTGGATCTTCTTTGGATCAGTTGATCATACATATCTTCCCTAATGAGGACATCATCTCTTTTATTTTGAAGTCTTACCCATAATATTTCGAGAAAATCTTAAACAATAAATCACACATCATCAAAGATATGGACAAAGTGATTGGTATTGTGTTGGTATTTGACATGATTTTTCAGGATGAATCTATGCTGTGCTATCTGGAGGAATTTGTCTAGGTTGTCTTTGCTTTCATTTCCTGAACAGTATAGTCTATCCTCTAGAATCTGTTTGTGTGTTTTTTTTTTTGTTTTATTTGCCAACTACTTTAGGAATCATTTTGCATTTTTAAATGGATGAAGGTCTATGTTTGTTATCTTTTTAATACCTTATTTAATGGTTGAGAAGGGTTTTTTTTTAATTTTTACTCTTATGATAAAAGAAGTCCTGCAATGAAAGGTGCTCTATTTCCTAGGCTGATTAAAGATAATGTACATAATAAAGAACTGTATGTCTAAGTAGATAAAAACATGTTGTCTCATATTTAATCAGGATGTAATTTATATTACAACAGTTGCATATATAATAAAGAGTATAACAATTAAAAAAATGAAAAATTAGCCACCTTCACTGTAAAACTTTTTGAAACCAGAACTACCAGAACTGTTAGACCTTAGTTGTGTAGAACAAAGATACAATTTTACTATAATGAGACTAAATTGATTAATACTGTCATTTAAATATTTGTTAAGCACTAATTAGGTTCTGTATGATAGAAAGAACCTAATGACAAAAATGGAATAGTCTTCACTAAAGAATGTACAGCCTTTTTTTTTGTTTATCAAGTATCTCTGATAAGGGTCTGATAGGAAAGACAAATAGACAGGTAACGGAAATATGATAAAAAAAATTCTTTACTAGATAAATGGCCTATGGATATGAAAAAACAACTATTTACCATATGAAAGAATTCCATAGTTTTATAAGGGAAGTATTTATCCAAATTACTCACAATTTTGCTTTGATACCCAGTGAATTGTAAATAATGGTAAAATATTGGGGTAGTCAATGTCAAAGTGGTTATGGAAAGATGGATTCACTCCTGTATTGTTGGTGAGGCTGAGAATCCATATGATCATTTTTTAAAACAAGAATGGAATCATTGGAATCAATGAAGATTTTGATTAGCTTTTAACTCAAATCTTAGACTAATGCCCACTAACAGTACTATGTGAGCACACCCTCAGAAAATGTCAATTAAAAAAAGATAGCCCCTATGTCTTTCTTTATATCAACACTTATTTTTTTTAACAAAAACATGGAAACAAGATAGAGAGATGGTCATAACTGAAGAATAACTAATCAATTTATTACATAATATATATATGTATATATGTATGTATATGCATGTATATACATATAACTTACTAAGAACTGAGAAATATGGTGAATACAGAGAAATATAGGAAGACATGTGATGATATAAAATGAAAAGCTGAACTAAAAATAATCTCTCCATTTCTATAAATACAAAGACCAATAAAGAAAAAAATCATAATAAACAATCTGCTCTCAAAAGATATCAATAAGCAGATGCATCTTGTTTCTTTGAATATGTAAAGGATTAGGAATTTGAAACATTACAGAAAATGGTAGACTTTATAGTTACTTAGTATTACTGATTTGTTTTTCCCTTATCTTTTTTATTCTTTGTTATAAAGGATTGTTCTCTGAGAAGATAAGGAGGTAGGGTTGCATTGGAATTGATGGTAATAGAAAAACAAAAAAAATATCATTTAAATGTAAGAGTAGTTTGTTAGTTTTATTTTTAATAATTGAAGCAAAGAAGATCTCTATTGCTCAGTATGGTGGGAGAAAATATATAGTGTGTTTGAGTATGATTTGGATTTGAATCTCAGTGTGAACCTTTACAAGTTGTGTTAACTTGGGCAAATTATTTCATTTCTGAGAGTATTACTTTTCTCATCTTCTAAACAAGTAACTGGACATTTTTGATATTAATTCTTGAATCATTTATCTTATCATATCAAAAATGTCCAGTACTTAAAGTTCTGCAGAAATAGAAGCTATATCTGTAGGATCTTTTAATGGAGCCCTCTTTTCAGAAGTATAAAATTATCCATTCTTTCTGTAAAAAACAAACAAAACCCATTTTTGGAAAGGGTGAGTGACATGCCCCCCCCCACTCCCTTCTGTAGTGTTACTGATTCTTTTCATAGGCAAGAAATGTCTTCTACTGAGGCATCCCAAAGCCAGAACATTTCATCAAGATATTCAAGATGACAGTGACATCTGACAAATCATGACTGTAAGTTTCAGATATCCCTTTGCTAATATGTAAATCTGGCAGGATGTGTGCATGGCAGTAATGGGTGAGAAGTTCCCACTTCTGCCAATGAAGTATTATGAAATCCAGAAGAGGCATGATTTTTCTCAGCTCAAAATATCTCTTTAGAAAGACTTTCTGCCATCTGCCTTGTAGGCCAGTTACACTACATCACTGAAGCACACGGGGTCTTTATTTTTATTTTCTTTGAACAGAAAACATGATTGTATTATAATTACAGAATATTAGAATGTAGAAAATGAAATATATGGAACAAAACCTAGAATGTTAGAATTAGAAGAAAATTTTCCATGGTAGAAGATATAGTGTTAGAACCGGAAAGGGCTTTAGAACATAGAGTGATGGAACTGAAAGGAAGGAAAGGAAATAATCTGATAAAGTACATCCTATATGTAAAGACACAACCATTATTACATTTGATTTTACAACAACCACATTTTACAGTTGAAGAACTTGTAAACTGTACCAGTGTTCCACATCTAGCACCTTTCTGAGACTAGACTTAATTCTAAGGGTCAACTGATCCAACTTAATCATTCTAAGGAAAAAGAAACATGATTTCTAAAAAGGGAAATTATGTACCCAAAATTATATACCAAAAAACACGGTGAATAAATTCCATTTCAATTCAAGGAATGTTTATTAAATATCAAATCAATTGTCCCTATATGAAGTAGTACTTTATGCTGCTTTAAAGGCCATGGCCATACCTCCACATAAGGATGGATATTATGACACCAGGGACTTCTCTAAGCCCTGAATTATTAGCACAGATAATTTTAAATGAACAGATGGGACTAGCATCTCACTTTTTGAGACCTTTTTAGTTTCTCTGTGCAAACATGGCTGTTACCTCTTTTGCACTCATGCCTTCCAGACTTTCTCTTTTAATATCTCCCTTTGTTTTTACCTGTATAAGTTGCTTTACTGTTGTGCTACACTCATTGTGACTCCATTTGGGATTTTCTTGTTTGCTATGGAGTATTTCACCATTTTCTCTCCAGCTCATTTTATAAGTGAGAAAACAAAGGTAAGTGACTTGCCCAGAGTAACATAGATAGTAAATGTCTGAGACCAGTTCTGAAGTCATGAAGATGAGGCTTCCTGACTCCAGGGCCAGCAGTCTATCTACTGCACCACCTAGTTATCTACCTAGATTACTACCTAAAGTATGATTAATTTTAATTATAATTCATAACCAACCTGGTTTATGTTTATGTATATATGTATATATATATATATATGTATATATATTCTTTATTTTTGCACATCCTTAGTGTTTTGCCTCAAAAAGTCTGTTATTTCATATCTTTAACTTTCTCCATATTCCTAAAAGTTTTTATTGATGACTCCCTCAGCTGGCCTGATATTTTAAGCATACCCTAAAAAAGCTTCATTTAATCCTTATTTCTCAGTTCTTCTCAAGTGTCTTGAAAACCATTCTTCCTCCATCCATCTTCCCTCTTCCAGTTCTGGATCGACGATCAAATCAAATTTACCATAGTTTCTAGAACAGGATGTAGACCTTCATTCACCATTCAATAACTTTTAATATAAAAGATACCATTTCCCTATTCTTATTATCTTCTTCAATTATAATGTAATCTCCTTCAGGAGCAGGCACTATCCTTGTTTTTCCTAGTTGAATCCCCAGTGTTTAGTATATTTTGTTATACAGTCATTTATTCAGTTGTGCCCAACTCTTCAAGACCCCTTGGAGTTTCCATTTCCTGCTCCAGTTTCTTTTACAAATGAGAAAATAGATGCAAACAGGGTTAAGTGACGTGCTCAGGGTCAAACTCCATCTATCAAATTTATTACATATGTCACTATAAACAAGTCACCTAACTTCTCCAGACCACTCTTTCCTCATGTGCAATGAGATAATTGAATTAAATTATCTCTTATATCTATTATACCTCTAAATTCCATGTTTGATTCCCTGAACAAGTGACCAATGAATCTCTACTTGAATACATACCTTCAGTGATACTCCCTAATTGTCATTTTTATGAATATCCAAGGCTATGAGACATAGGTACTTTTCTTCAATTACTCTCTCCTTGACCTGCCAATCAAGGAACCAGACAATTTGACATCAAGCCACCATTTCAGGAATATTATGTCCCCTTTTGTCTTCCAGATTCATTCAAAGTGAATATTTTTTCTTCCTTGTATGTATTTACCTCTATCTCTGATTCTTAATTCTCAGGAGTTTCCTTTATCTGAATAGCCTCCCAGCTTTTCTTATTGATATATAACTCATTTGTCAAGGTTCAACTGTATACTTTTTCGTTCATGAAATCTTCCTTGTTAGGATTAATAAAGCACTCCATTTTCCAACTTCTGCAATCATTGTTTATTTTGTATAATTGTTATTTGGGTAGTTGTTCAGTTTTTCATGCTGAAGTACACTGAGATAGCTTCCAGAGGATTAGAATCGGGATAGTGAGGGAATCTAAGACCAAACTATATGAAGAACATTTGAAGGATCTAAGAATGTTTATTCTAGGGGAAAAAGGAGACATGTATAGATTGGGGAGTGAAGAGAGAGCAGATGACAGTTGTCTTCAAGCTGAAAGAGAACAGCTAGGAACAACACATAAGAACTCTCAAGAGGAAATTTCTGACAATATCAGAGGATGAAAAAAATATCCTGTTTAATCAGAAATTTTCTTTTTTTTTAAGATTTTATTTATTTTGAATTTTACAATTTTTCCCCTAATCTTACTTCCCTCTCTCCCCACCCCCCACAGAAGGGAATTTGCCAGTCTTTACAGTGTTTTCCATGGTATACGTTAATGCAAATTGAATGTGATGATAGAGAAATCTTAATTAGAAATTTTTCAAAGTAGAATGAACAGTCTCAGGAAGTAGTAAGTTCCCTCTCAATTGAAGATCTCAGTAAAACTGGATGAACACTTGTTATCTGTATTGTTGAGAGAATTCTCATTCAGATGTAGCTTGGACCAGATAGCCTTTTAGGGCCCTTCCAACTCTGATATTCTATTTTCCTCAGCCTCCCCCTAATTCTCTTAAAGAAAATATTTAATTTCATTCTTTTGTGTACCTTGTCCCCTACCTTTTAGTGCAAACATAAAGCTCTGCATTTAAGCAGTGACCAAATTAAAATAGAGCAACTAGGAAGCACAGTAGATTGAGCACTGGATTTGGAATCAGGAAAACCCATCTTCATGAGTTCAAATATGGCCCTCAGATACTTCTTGTTGGTGATGCCCCTTCATTTTCTAAGAAAGCCAACAACATCAGGTAGGTGATATCTTGAATTTCAGGTGAGTGGATTTCAGTGAGGCAGGGCTAAAGTCATCTCTCTCTCTCTCTCTCTCTCTCTCTCTCTCTCTCTCTCTCTCTCTCTCTCTCGCTCTCTCTCGCTCTCTCTTCCAGAATCATGAGTCTATTGGTAAGATACAGCTTGGGATGACTGGTAATGACTCCCATGTGTGGAAGACCTTGGTCTATTTAAGCTAAGGTCTTTCATAGACCTCAGTTTATGTGAGGCAGTACTATAAAGTGAATAAAAGGGGGACAAGAATTGAGGCCAAAAGTAGTCCTCACAAAATAATCTGTCTGTGACAGAAAGTCCCTCACATTATCTGTCCAGGATAGAAGCAATTACTAATTACATTCACTCTGAACCATCAAAACCCTACAAAAAGAGTTAGACTTGGAATGGGACACATTATTGACCTTTAGTGAGAGTCAAATTTTTTTTTAAGTTTAAAGGTAGAGTCAAGTAGCTCCATTTGAATTCCAATGGTTTTTCAGAGCTATATTAGAAGAGATCAGGAATGAAAACTACATGAGATGATAGAGTTAATTGTCCCACTTTAAAAAATGATAGAATAAACACGGGGTGGGGGGAATCTAGTCTCCAAACCCAGAGATACATTTTGAAGCATAAATGATTAAAATTTATATTCCTTTGGACAGAATGTTTATATGCAAGGGCATGACACCCTACATAGACAGAGGAGGAAGAGAAGGAGGAGAAAGAAAGAAATAGTAGCATTGTCCAGCTGTAACTGTCCAGTTTTATTCCCAAGGTGGTAAGCACAGATTGTTGTTCACCCTCCATTCTTATAGAGGACCAATGAAATCAACAGGGATGCTACAAGTGAATTGGATTTAATTGAGACAGTGATGTGCCAAATCAACTCCAGGCCTAGATACTTAATAATTTGTATAACACTAGACAAATTGCTTAAACTTGTTTCCTTATCTGTAAAATAAAAAATTTAGCAAACTACTCCTAAATGCCATCTCAGCTCTGAATGAGCTTATAATCTGTTCAGTGAAGTCCACATAAATATTTTCATTAAGTGATCATTAAACTCCAGTATGTTCCAAGGGAGAAAGGAATTCAATTCAATTCAATTAAGATATATTAAATATCTGCCTTGCACAAGTTAGAGTAGAAGCATGTTATAAGTGTATAAAGGACAGAGCTTAGATCCAAGAAATCATGAATTCAAATTTTACCTCTTTTATATATTGATTTTGTAACTCTGTTCAAGTCATTGTCCTAGCCAGTTTTCTAAGATATAAGTTAAAGATGAGTTGGTGGTTTGCATTGGTGAAGGGAGTTTCCCAACCTGATCAATGAGTTAATCAACAAGCCTATATTATTGTCCTGCCACATAATAAATTAATGCATACTTTTTGATGGATTTATTCATTAATTGATTAATTTGGAACAGTATGCATGAGGACCAGTAAGAAAGACTAATTAGACTAGATCACAGGGTAAAATGGGAGGACATTCAATGCTAAACAGAAGACTTTCTTTGATTCTGGTGGCAAGAGAGAACCAAATGCTGATGATATCATAAAGATAGCTGCTTTGACAACCCTAAAAAAAGAAGAGCAAGATGCAAAACTAGGTGGGAACAAAGATCAAACACTATCATTCACCTCATCTTCTACTGAAGGGAAACAGCTGGTATAACAATAAAATATATTGTAAAATATTATGTGTAATTATATTATTCTCTTACTAGACTATACTGATCTATGAGACCAAGGACAAAACCTTATCTGAACTTTAGATCTTCCCCCAGAACCTAATCCAAGCCTTTTCAGAGATCATTTACTTGAGAAAATCAAAGTTAGAAAAATCAGTTATGCAGATTTCTAAGCCAGGGATTCATGCTTCCCAACTGACCTTTTCTGGTTTTATTTAACTATTTAGACCACAGTGTGAAATATTGGAAAGGGCATTCATTCTGGAGTGGGATCATCTCTGAATTGATTTGAATTTTTTAAAAATTCAATTCAATCGCATTGAAATAAAAATTAGATTGAAATTTGAACACAAAGTATAAGATTGTAAATGAAAAAGAAAACCACATACAAATTGCTACTTTATAAATTTATACCTTCTGATGGAAAGAAAAGGGAAAGAAATGGATTGAAAAAGAGATGACCAATAAATTATGCCAGCCAGAGATGAACAAAGAAGAATTCTCATATGTAGTAAATATATTCCTAATTTGGTATGGACTTGGCCTTAAGCCCAGAAGTAGATGGGCAGAAGACATCTCTAAAGATAAATGCTAAGTTAAATTTACCTACAATTGGCTTCAAGGCCTCAGAACTTGTGGAATGAGAAGTTGTTTTCATTTCTGTGAGTCTGCAAGCTATTAGTGGAGTGGAACCATGAAGACCTCCATTATGTTTTCCTGTTCAGGGCAGGCTCCAGCACTCAGAGAATAAAGCTGAGGGAAGAGATTTTAAGGGATTCACTCCAAAACAAAATTGCTGTTGTTCAGTTGTGTGTGATTCTTCATGGCCCTATTTGGGATTTTCTTTGCAGAGATACTGGAGTGGTTTGCCATTTCCTTCTCCTGTTCATTTCATAGATGAATAAACTAAGGCAAGCAGGGTGATGTGACTTGCTAGGGTCACACAGTAAGTTTCTGAGACTAGATTAGAACTCTGATTTTCCTGATTCTAGGTGCAATGCTCTTTCCACTGAACCACCTATTTGCCCCACAAAAATATGGTTCTACTTAGTGCAGATATGTGAGCCCTGGGATAGTATAGAGGAAAGGAAATTTTCATCTTCTCTAGATGACTGCTCTAGAATATTCTTATACTTTTATCTTGTTCACTCAAAGTTTTCAAGTGAATGTAATGTGAAAATGATATATTAAGATGATTTCTTGGCAATTTTGACAATTTCTCATCTTGGCATCTGTTTCCAGTAACACAGGCAAAAGAGCCTCCTACAATAGCATACACACCCAGTTGGGGTATAGAAATCTATCTTATCCTAGAGGAAATAGGAGGGAAGAGAATGGCAAAATGTGGGGGATGTGATAGAAGGGAGGGAAGATTTTAGGAAGGGATGATCAGAGGCAAAACACTTTTGAGTAGGGACAGGATGTGAGAATAAAATAAATGAGAGTGGGGGGATAGGATGGAGGGAAATACAATTAGCAATAGTTACTGTGGTGAAAAGAATATTGAAGAAAAGCTTTTCTGTTAAGGATCTCATTTCTCAAACATAGAGAACTGAGTCAAAATTAAAATAATAACTATTTCCCAACTAAAAATGATCAAAAGATATGGACATGAGGTTATCAATACTATCTATCATCATATTAAGAAAAAAAAATACTATCTATCAATACTATCTATCATCATATTAAGAAAAAAATGTCCTTGATTGCAGAAACAACTGGAGAACAATTCTGAGGTCCTACCTTATACCTGTTAGATTGGCTATTAAGACTGAAAGAGAAAATGACAAATGGTAGAAGAGATGAAGGGAAAATGTTACATTAGTGCACTATTATAGGAGTCGTGAAAGGATTCAACAATTCTGTAGAGCGATTTGGTACTACTTTGACTTGGCAATGATACTATCAGATCTATATTACAGAAGAGCTGAAAAACAGGAAAGAAAAGGACCTATGTGTTTAAGAATATTATAGCAGTTCTTTCCTGAGGGCAGGGAGCTGAAGATTGAGGAGATACCCATCAGTTGGGAAATGACTGAACTAATTGTGTTATGTGATTATGATAGAATATTATTCTGCTATAAGAAATGAGGAACAGGATGCTCTCAGCAAAACCTGGAAAGACTTATATGAGCAGATATAATGGGGAATGTATTATATACAGAGTAAAAGCAATATTGTAGGATAATAAGGGGCAGTTAGGTGGTGCAGTGGATAGAGCATTGGCCCTGGAGTCAGGAGTACCTGAATTTAAATCTGGTCTCACACACACACCTAGCTTTGTGGCCTTGGGCAAGCCACTTAACCCCATTTGCCTTGCAAAAACCTAAAAAAATACTTTAAAAATATTGTAGGATAATAATTTATGAATGACTTTCCTATTTTCAGCAAGACTGTGACCCAAGACAACCTTGAAGGACTTATGATTAAGAATACTATCTATCCCCAAAGATAGAGTTGATGGTGTCTGAATATAGATTGAAGTGTACCCTTTTTTCCTTTACTTATTTTTCTTGAGATTTCTCTTTTTGGGTGGAGGGGAGCTATGTTTACATTCACACCATGACTATTTGGTAATGTTTTGCATAACTACATATTTTAAAATATATCAAATAACTTGCTTTCTCAATGAGGTGGAATGGGGTGGGAAGAAGGGAGAGATTTCAGAACTCAAAACTTCAAAAAATGAATGTTAAAATTTGTTTATACATGAAATTGAAGAAAAATAAAATAAAACAGAAGTGTTATGCCATAAAAAAGAACCTCCCATAAGAAACTGATGTTATTAGGGTGGTTATTATTATTACTAAATCAGTCTATGAGAGGGAAATGAGGATTGTTCAAATATCAAATGGTTTGGGTTGTTCCCCGATGTGGAGAAGTGAAACCACTCTTAAAGCATGGAAAATTGATTGATGACATCAGGATCCAGAGTCTAGAGGATTCTACATGACTGAACAGTTTTTGACCATGACTTAGAAGTGGGTAGGGAAGGAAGGAGGAAAGAAAGGCAGATTTTCCTAACTGAAAATCATGACCTAAAATTTATATAGGCATGACTGGACATAATATTGGTCTTCATGATTATCATCTCTAAAGCTTTCATCAAGATACAAACACAGGAGATGACAGAATCAGACGGAAATGTAGGTGTAAGGGTAGATCAGGGAAATTATGAATTAAGTGATACTCTTAATATTATATAGAGGAAAGAGGTTAAATACTTGGAATTAGTTAATTCATTTGACTTCCAACTCCTGCATATTAACTTCTTGACTTTAGAAATGTTTAGCCATTTCTCTGTCTCAGTTTCTTTATTTTTTAAAACAGGGATAATAATCTTCATATTGCCTCTCTCATAGGATGATTATAATGGTAGGGCTGTATTAAAAAGTGGAAAATAGTATTACTATTATTAATTATTATTATTTTATTTTCATAGTTCTTATTGTTTCTTCTTGCTGGTATTCTTTTATTTCTATCATGTCCTAATCTTCATGATGCCATTTAAGTTTTTATTAGCAAAGACACTGGAATGATTTGCCATTTCCTTTACCAGCTCATTTTTACAGATGAGAAAACTGAGGTACACAGGCTTAAGTGACTTGCCCAGGGTCACATAGCTACACACAGATTTGAACTAAGGAACATGAGTATTCCTGACTCAACAATGGACTTCTATTTATTGCATCACCTGATTTCATTACTACTAATTTTATACTGCTTTATACATGTTGTCTAAGACATGACTCCTAGGCATCTAGGGGTCAGAGAGAATTGCTTTTTAAACTTTGAGTGAGGAAGATGGGGGTCCAATCCTGCCTCATATGTTTACCAGTTGTGTGCCCTAAGGAAATCACTTAACCCCTGTCTCTGTTTCTTTATTCATAAATTGAGAGTTTTACATGGCCTAGAGACTCTTTCTAGCTCTAACCTTTGCTTCTATAATCTTTAAGTCATATTCAGGGTCATGGGATCATGGACAAGTTACCTATGCAAAAAAAAATCCAAAAGAATTATTTTAAATTATAGGTTCAAAGTGTTAGAATTCAATCAGATTGGTTTCATCCCTGTTTTGTGTATGTTCCTGGCTTAGCCATATAGCAATAAAATGGATTTCCATCTGTAGTTTATAAACTTGGACTGCTTCATGTTTCATGGATTGTAAATATCCCTTCTTAATGAATCCATTGGTTGTCTGTTTGGGTTTCATGGTGTTTTTAAAATGGATCAATGGAATTATGGTGCCACCTGAATTGCATTTTCTGTTAATGGTACCACTATTCTCTCTGTCGTGCAGGTTTGAAGTTACTCAGTTACCCGTTTATCCTCTCAATTCACTTTTACACTTTTCTCTTTCAACTCTCACTAATTAGGACACATTATGTAACCATGGAAAGGGCACTGGCTCTAAGGAACCCAGTTCTATTTCTAGTCTGCCTCAGCAAACTATTTTGAAGTCATTATATATTATTGCTATATTATCCTCATTTTATAGCAGAGGAACCTGAGAGTGATAGAACATAAGTGATTTTCCTTTGGTCTCAGAGCTAATAAATGTTAGAGGTAGGATTGGAATCAAGGAAGTATTGACTCAGCACTCTTTCCATGACACCACTCTACATTTAACACAAGAAACTACCCAAAAGTTATTTATATATGAAAAAATATAGCTGGCTCAAGTGTCTCTGATTATGGTCCATCTTGACATCTTACAACATATTCCACACTCTGTGTTTACTTATTTTTTCCATTTTCCACTTTGTATGTATTTTTCATGATTAGATGAGCTATGGTGCTTCCTATACCTACCTCCATAATATTCTTGAAATATTACTTCTATATTACTTCAATTGAAAAGAAGTAATTAAGTATTTATTAAGTGCTTACTATAGATGAAACTGTGTTCACCACTATAGATGAAAATAAAAAAGCTCCCACTCTAATGAGGAAATCAATACATATGTAAGATTTTAGTTACAAATTAGATCAAAAGGTCTCACAGTCTTTACCATATATCAAACAAAGCATATGACAATTTCTATATTTTTAGAGTAATTTCACTGATAAAATTATATCAGTGTCTGATATTGGATCATTTTAATGTACCAAAGTCTGTTTAGAAATTTCTTTTTCTAGTTTTTCAGTAAATGTGACTGTAACACCTGCAGGAGCAGTTGCCAGATTGCATCTCCATAGGGGTTGTTTCCTCAGATGGTGGCAGAGGCACTTGGCTGAAAGTATCAATATTCCAAAGACCCTTGGGTTCAGAGTACTGGACTGTCTCCATTAGTGGGCATAGTTGTCAAAATGGTGGTGTTGATTCGCCTAACTTGGCACATACTTCCTCTTGTCTCCCCATCAGGGTGCCTTGTCACTTAGCTAGGTTGGCTTGCCTGCCTGTGTGTACGGTGGTTGGTTGGCAGTTGGAGGGGATGGTTGGCCCCTTCTCCATATGTGTTGTTTCCCTGGATGATAACTGTGAAGGCTAGATGCGAAATAGGATCTGCAGTTTGGCAGAAACTATCACTCTCAGGGGTCCTGTTAGTATTACACTATTATATATTGAGTACTATGCTAGCATTAAATTAATATTAAAAATTAATAATTACATACTTTCTTTTTCTCATGTAGTCTCTACCAGTGTTGACATTTATTAATAGAGTATTAGAAAGAATACTAAATTTAAATTCTTGTCCTGCAACTTCCTACTTAAGTGACCTTGAGGAGAAAAATGGGGGGCAGTTAGGTGGGTCAACAAAATGTAGCTGCCTTAAAGGCAGAGGGATCGGAGTTCAAATTCACCCTCACTTACTAGCTCTCTGACCCTGAACAAGTCACTTAACCCAGACAGCCATAGCATTCCTCCTCTCCACAAAAAATAATAGCCCTTGTCTCAGTTTCCTCATTTTTAAATGAAAAGGTTGGACTGCATGAGCTCTAAGGTGACTTCACATTCAAATAATGTATTAATGTATGATTAACGAGTAAATAACCCACCTACTAAGAGAAACAAGCAGGGCAGGTGAGACATTTTCTATGAAAAGTAAGGTTTTACAATTCTTTGATGCCTCCAATGGGGTTCAAGTTGCTACAAACTTTCTGAGAGTTTTTGGTTATTGCAATTAATCATTTCCATCCAAAAATCCATTAGGATATGACAATAACATTATTATAAATGGAAATAATGAATTCAGTGAAAGGATTATAAATTAGGTTATAAAGTTTATATTGTCTTGTAGGAGAGTGTTTGAACTTGTCCTGTTTAGCCCTAAAGGGGAGAAATAAGAGTCATGGATAAAAATCGATATCAGATTCATATAAGGAAAAGCATTCTAGCAATTCCAACAATTATAAATTGAGAATGGGTTGCCATTGGACGTCATGATTTCTCAGCAGTGGAAGATGAACAACTACCAAGTTTGAACTATCCAAATGTTTAATGGACTGTTTACGGTGGTAGCAATTTCCGCTTTCTCTAGAGTTTTTCAAAAGGAGACTCAATGACCACTTTCCCAGGATGCTTTTGAGGGGGTTCTCATTCATGAATAAACTGAATTAAAGAAACTATGAAGTCCCTTCCAACTCTGAGATGCTATTAGTCTGTGTTACTAGAGAGTTTGACTTATTTTGCTTTTCTCTAGCACAATGACTAGTATATAGTAGGCACTTAACATTGAACATTTGATTGATTCTATAAAAGAGAACAAGTAACTATCCAGATGCAGGCATGAGGAATAAATGACTTGGAAGAAGAATTACTATGCCAGGTGACAGAATTCATCTGGTCTCACAGCATAATTGGGGGAAATGGAGATAAGAATTAAATCTAAGTATTTAAAAACTAAAAGAGAAGTCTGAAATTGAGAGTGCACTTCAATTCTGGATCTGGAACTTAACAGCTATGACCTTAGGCAAATTATTTAACCTCACTAAGACTGTTTCCTTATCTGTCAAGAGAGAAGGTTGGTCTAGGTGATCTTTAAATTCTTGTTCTAATGTTATTCTATTATTCAAGTGGGAGGGATAATAAGCTTTGTCAAAAAATGTTCTTTGCTCAGATTAATTAGATAGAAACCCAGCTCAACCACCTAACCTGAAAATAAAAGACCTTTTTTAGATCTTACCTTCTTCCAATTAGTCTGGTTTCAACCAAGGGTCACATTCTCTCTCTCATTCTCTCTCTCTCTCTCTCTCTCTCTCTCTCTCTCTCTCTCTCTCTCTCTCTCTCTCTGTCTCTGTCTCTGTCTCTTTCTCTTTGTCTTTGTCTCTCTCTCTCTCTTCACTTTACTTTCTTTTCAAAAGTAAGTGTTTTGGAATATAAGCTTTTTAATCCTCTGGGATGCATGTGCCAGATTTTCCAATTTAAATGGCATCGGGTTTCCCAGATGATAGTGCAGAAAAAAAAACCCAAACTATTGTTTAGGAAAATAGGGAGGGCCAGGTTTTATTACCCAATTGCATAAATGACTATCCTGATTTTTTTCTCTTATAGTTCAGATTCAATAAAATAAGGTAATATCTATAAACATATCCCCAAGCCCCTAACTCTCCTGGTTATATTTTGTAAATTTTCTTTCCTCTGCCTGAATCAAGACCAGGAAAGTCACAGATGCATTGTACCCTTCTCTAACAGAATAAAACCTAGATTGTTTTATACAATTCTAACTAGATATGGATTTTCTTATTATGAGATGTCCATTCATTCTTGTCATGGATGGTATAGATGGGATTCCAATTTAAGTATAAATTGGACCAAATGATTTCTGAGGTCTTTCCAAATCTGAGACTCTGAAATTTTGGGAGGGGCAGTGACACAGTAGAGCATAGGATGAGAGATAAGGATGGTAAGAAATCTGGAATCACATCACAAGTCAAGCTGAAGGAACTGAAGATCTTTCTTATAGACTAGCTATATGGGTATGAGTCACATTTGTTTTTTAATTAATTAATTGATTTTATTTTTTTCATCCATATGCATATGGATATTTTTAAGTTGCAAAATTTTCTTCCACCCTCCCTTCCTACCTCCCTCCCCTCAGTGGCAAAGCATCAGGTTAGCTTTGTATATACAAATTTTGATAAACATGCTTACAGATTAATAATTTTCAGCATGAGGAATTAGGATTAAGGGAAAGAGACATATGAGAGATAATTTTTATTAAGTGTTCATCAGACTCTGAAGGGTTGGGTTTTTTTTGTTTTGTTTTGTTTTGTTTTTCTTCTTCTGGATTGGGATAACATTGTTCATTTTGAGTCACATCTTGCCAGACTTTTGGTTCCATGAGAGCTGAAATCATGTCTTATTGAAACTTTGTAATTCCCCAGCATCCCAAACAGGCTCAGTGTTCTATAAACAGTGGGTACTTAATAAATGTTTATTTAATTGAATTTTTAAAAAAAAATTCTTTAAGAAAAGAAGACATGCTAGGTAAACATATCTATCTTCAACTATCTCAGGGTCTGTCATATGGAAAAGGTTGAGATTTACTCTTCTTGGCCCCAAGGAACAAAAGTATAACCTAGTGCATGAAAATGAGAAAGTGGCAGATGCTTGACTCAATATTTCACTTATGACAAGTGGAATAGTTTGAAAGGTAGCATGGCATTATTGCTAGGTTACTAGACAAGTTTAGAAAGACATGATTTCAAACACCACCTCAGATATTAACTGTGTGAGTAACTAAATTTTTTGTGATATTGAAAAAAAGAGGAATATTGAATGGAATAGGCTCTAAGATTTTATCCACTACTAAAGCTATGATTCGATGGATATTGTTATTAATTTGAATAGAGATAATGGAACATGCTGCTTTGGAGGCTCATGAGTCCCTTGTTTCCTAAACTGCTTTAAACACAAGCTTTATGACCACTTGTTAGGGAGGATGTGGGGGAAGTTGGATTCGATAGCACTGGATTTCCTTGGAGTTCATAAGTTCTGTTGAATAGTTTATAGTTCTAATTAACTAGCTTCTTGAGTACCTTCACTAGTTGTGAAGACAAGTACCACAAATGGCACTAAGGAGGCAAAGGGAAATTTAACTCCTGGAAGGATAGATGAGACAGACCTTGAATTTCTAGAAGACATTCTACTCAATAAACTTTTTTATTTAAAGAGGTATGTTTTGATCTTTTTTCTTCTTCTCCCAAGAAACAGAATATTTCTTTGGTTGGTTGGTTTATTTATAAATGCATTTATTTGTTTTCTTCTTCTCCTTCTTCTTCTTCAGTTTTGTTTTTTGCAAGGCAAGAGGGTTAAGTGGCTTTCCTAAGGTCACACTGCTAGGTAATTATTAAGTATCTAAGGTCTGATTTGAACTCAGGTCCTCCTGACTCCAAGGTCAGTGCTCTATCCACTGTGCCACTTAGCTGCCCCCAATACTTGACATCTTAATCATTTGATATAAACATTGCAAATCCATATCAGGGCTGATAGTAATTCAAATGATTCAGGTAAAAGTAATCTGCAGTTCAGAGGGAAGAAAAAGCTTTTACTATCCCCTTGATAGAAATTTATGGAAGAATTAGGACTTCTCCTCCTGGAGTATACACAAAAGAAAAGGTCTTCAGACTAGAAAATAAAGATCAAGCATACTTTTGAACTGGTTTCCTGCCACAGGAAGTCTTCATTTTACAGATAAGGTGTGGCAATGGTAAGGAAACTGGCCTTTGTATGTTTTAACCTCCCCTAATTCTACAGCACTTCACCTTTATGAATATTGTCCAAGAATACCTCTTGATCCCTCAGTATAAGGAAATTGTACCTAGGGTAGTATAGTCAGAGCTCTGCCCAACAGTGTCACAATTTTGAGAATATTGAAAACACTTTTACTCTTTTAGCTGGCAAAAAGAATTGAGATTTTTAACTAGTTAGCAAGCATAAATATTTTTTTTTGACAGCTGCACCTTAGGTGAAATCTTTCAATACTTAACTCTACCCTTCTGTGGCCTTCTGTGTTGGTATTTCTGTCTCTTGTTCTCCCTTCTACCCCATGGTTGGATATTCTTACAGGGTCTTCTGTTCAGAGATTCAAGGTCTCTCTCATCCATCCCTCCAATAAATTTGTTTGTGCTTCCTACTTGTACTGGTCTAAGGAGTAAGTATCACTGGAAATACTCCTGAACATAAGCTATAGTTTTGATATCACCTTTTTAGCTGGTCTGGCAGTCATTGTCCCAGCATCTTTACAAATGAGAATATTTACCATTAGGTAACATCTTGACACACCCCACCCTTGATGGAGAGACCGTATTGTGCTATAATGAAAGACAAGGGGCATAATATAAAGTGTAGTAGACCTGGATTCATGAGACACTTGGTTTCCAGCATTACTTCTGCTATTTTCTGGTTGTATAATCATGGATATGTTTTGTTTTCTATATGACACTCAGCGTTTTTCATGAATAAAATGAAGAACCGGAAATGACTCTCCTGTAAGAATCAAATGGAAAAAATGAATAAAAAGCAATTCATAAACGTTAAAATATGTTGCCAATATCTGCTTTTATTCTATTCTGTTCTAGTCACCTTCTAGATGCAAAAGACTACAGATATTTATTTAGCAAATCTTTGTAAAGTGTCCAAGGCAGGCTCAAAAAAAGGGAAGTAGTGAAAAAATAAGTATGCTAAAAGTGTGCATAAAGTCCTTATTCTGAAGGAATTTTGCTTTAATTGGGGAGAAAGAACATTTCTGCAGCAAAATCAATTAATAGGATTAGACGCAGATGAAGAAACTGAAGGTAAGAAAGTTGGAATGACATATCCAAAGTAATGTTTTGAATCTGCAGAAAAGGAAGAAGGGAAGGGAATATATATTAAAATCTCATCTATTATGGGCCATTGTGCTCAGTCACAACAACCCCATAATTTAATCTATCCCCATTTTATAGTTGAGGAAACTGAGGATAAATGACTTTCATAAGCAAGTTAATGCTCCTAGAAAGCATGTGAAACCAGATTTAAACTCAAGGCTTCCTGATTCCAGGTCCACTGCTCTATTTACCAGTTGCCTCTAGAAAAAGCGAAGGATTTGAAGTCAGGAGATCTTGGTTTGGAATTCTCTAATCCCTAATTGTGTGTCCTTGGGCAGTTCCCTTTCTCTCCTGGACCTCAATTTTCTCATTTTTGAAATGAAGAGGGTTGGAGTAAAGGATCTCTAAGGTGACATAATAATAAGACTATATTTGGTTGTGAGCTATCAGCATTCTCACAACTGCAGTGTTAATTACCAGGTCTTTATTATGTGTGGGACTGCAACCAAGAGACAGAATCAGTGTATTTTAAAAGTACAGGTAGAATTTATTGTTCTTACAGGCTGGTTTGTAAATGTGGACATTGATAGACAATAAATATACAATGGCATGATGTCATTTTTATGTGTGTTTTATGGTCATAATAACCCAAGAGAAAAAAATTACCTTTGACTGAGATGCGGTTGTAGTTTATGGAAATGATCACTTTGTTCCATCCCCTCTCCAACCCTCCTTTTGCTTCCTTTACAAGTAAGTGATGCACCTGTCATGAGGAATCTCTTTTTTTTTCCCTCAGATGAGAGTAGTTGTGAACTTTAAACCTTGCTTTCTGGTGTTTCTATACTAATTAATGTGGTTTTTATAGTAATCAATTTCTACTTAATGATGCAGCCAGTGGTACTAAAATCTGGAAAATGTAAATGATGTTTCATTTTTATAGTTTCTTTTTTTCTTTTGTCTTTTTTTCTGTATCAAAGGAAATGGAATTTGTCCCCTTTTTTGATTCTTTTTTCATTTCCTGGGCTGGAATAGAACATTTTGCAAGTATCTTTCTTAATTGAAAGTTTGATCCTTCCATCGGCCAACTTAATCCCCCGAAACATCCAGACTCCCAGACAAGTCATTACCACATGTGAATGCATTAGCTTGGAAATTGATTAATCCATCATGTGAATGTTTCCAGCCACTCCGTGGCTGACAACAAATTCTAATGAACACCCATTGTACAGAATGAGTTACAACCGAATTGGCATCTGCTTTCAATCAATCAGAGGGCCTTGGTTAACCTCTCTTGTGTTTGGTTGTGCCTTGTTATGTAGCATAGCAATGAAATTGTGACTGGGTCCAATTAAGTTAGCCAGTGTCTATGAGGCTGAGAAAAATTTGCTTATTATTCAAGTGTTAACCACAACCAGTTCTCAATGGCAGTTATATATTCAGAGAATCATAAAATTTTCAGTATTTATGGAATAATAGAAAATTAGATCTGGAAAGAGCCATAGGTCAGAAAGGAAGCCCTTAGAAAAGAACAGTCTAATACTATGTTAAGAGTAGAACCTGAGTTTGAATCCTTCTTTTGCCACACTTTGCCTATGTGATCTTGGGCCAAGTGATTTAACCTCTTTGAACCTCAGTTTCCTCAATTATAAAATGAAGGTGTTAGTCTAGATAATCTTGAATCTCTTTTTCATTTCTAAATCTAGAATCCTAAAATACCCTTAGTTCACATTTGGGAAAACTGAGAACCAGAGAGCAGAAATGCTTCATGTGGACTTGTCATTTGTTAGTAGGTAAATTGGGAGGGGGGGGAGAAGAAGAAACAATCATTTTATTAAGTATTTACTATGTGTTAGGCATTGTAAGTGTTTAATAAATATTTTTTCAGTTGATCAACCACCCTAGGAGATAATTGTTTTTTTTAATCATGTTTATTATTATTATTATTATTATTATTATTATTATTATTATTATTATTATTATTATGTATTTGCTTCAGTCATGTCCATCATTTCATCCCATTTGGAGTTTTCTTGGCAAAGATATTGCAGTGGTTTGTTATTTTCTTCTCCAATTCATTTTACAGATGAGGAAACTCAGGAAGGAAGCAGTTAGATTACGTGATCAGGGTCATACAGATAAGTTAAGTTTCTGAGGCCAAATTTGAACTTAGGTCTTCTTGACTGCAGGTCCTGTTTTCTATCCAGTTTTACCTAACAACTGAGATAGAAGTTAAGTATCCTGTCCAGGCTTATATAGCTATCAAATATCTGAGTCTGATTTGAACTCAGGTCTCTATTCACTGTTCCACTTACTGAATCTCAGCCATGGAAATTTTCTATTGCAACTGCATCACATTCTGTCACAAATTAGAGGACTCTGATTGTGCCTCTTTTGCATTAACTGCTCTGTATTGGAACTAATCAGACCAATTCCAGAGGGTAGCAGCAATGACAAGTTTTCTTTGTTCCCCCTAGCCTGGGCCTTCTTTTATAAAATGCTAAATAATGAGTCTGATTTGTAAGGCTGCATTGACTCTTTGGTGCCTGTGGGATGTCATTTAGTAAACTGTTTGGGGAGTGCTTCCTACATGGTCCCCTATGTCTCTAGACCTAATTGTGAGCTCTAAGATGCATTGATAAAATTTAGTCAAAAATGACTCTAGTCATTAAATAATAATAGCTCAGGCCCAGACACTGAATTCCACAAGATATGGAACAGGGAAAGAGGAAAAAGGAGGTAGGAGAGAAGAGGGTTGGGAATATTTCTTAGAGGAAAGGCAAAGAATAGATTTGATTCTTTAGAGGTTCCAAGTTGAGTAAATTACAAGACTGTCATGGTTCTTGAGGCCCACTAATATGATCAGTTCAGTAATCTTTCCACAATACTTTACTTTCAATAGACAACTCAATTACCATAAAAGTATAGATTTCTTTTTGTTTGATTGGGTTTTTTTTTTTAAGCCAGTGTTAAGTGACTTGCACTAGTAAGTGTCTGAGGTTACATTTGAACACAGATCCTCCTGACTCCAAGGTTGGAATTTTATCACCTGTGCCACTTAGCTATTCTGACAGGGTAGGTCTAATGGCACCGAATTATTTTTGTGAATCAAATGTTCTCAGATGAGCAATTTAAACTGTCTTGAAGCTAACCAGACTAATCAAATAAAACTACAATTTAAAAATGCTTTGGGGAGTTTGTTCCTTCTTTTTTTAGCCAAAGCATTCTATGAGATCATTCTATACTCTGGAATTACATTCCTATTGAGCCCCCAGCATCCAATTTTCCCTTTTTAATGTACCTCCCCTACCCCACCTTTAACCTTTCTTTTCTATATATTATAGTTCCTCTGCCAGAGTTACCCATCTTGAAATTTTCTTATGGAGGTTCCAATTCTTGGACCCTTTGCCAGAAGCAGAGTTTGGAAGCAAGGACAAACTGTGCTGAGAAAAATTGTCATCTTCTATATTTCTTATGCTGGAACTCAAATACCCTTTATTCCTTGATAGTATTTATGATTTTGTTTTACATTGAGGCAGGCAAGACAGAGCAGTAGGGTGAGCACTTGGACTGGAATCAGGAAGATTTGAATTCAAATATGACCTCAGATACTAATTAGTGATTTGATCTGGGTAAGTCAGTTAACCTTGGTTTGCTTCAATTTCCTTAGGTGTTAAATGAGAATAATAATGACATTCAGTTGCCTCCCATGTTTTTTTCGAGGATCAAGGGACTTAGAATTTACCTCCCATGTTTTTTTTGAGGATCAAGGGACTTAGAATAGAGTCTAGCATATAAATAAGCTTTTATAAATGCTAGTTTGTTATTATTGATATTATTATTATTATTATTATTATTATTATTATTACTCCTACTAAATATCTCCTATGCCACTCTCTCTTTTCTAAGACTGGTTACATCAGACACATCAAAAACTGACAGATTAAAATGTGATTGGGTAATACTTAAAATAAATAAAAATACAATGAAACATAGATAATGTTAACATATAGTTTTCTATGTCAAGATGAAGCTGCAAAAATTCTAACAGATGGTTTAATGGCCCCCTTTCTATTTGTGATTGACACCACTGGTATCCATTAGTCCCAGTAATCAGTAATCATATCTTTTAATGATATTACATTTCCTTCCAAGTATTCTATTACCTGGGGAGATAATAGAAGACCTGCTTTCATGGGTTCTATGAAGTATCATCTGACTGCCTCTCAGAATCATAATCAAAAGAGCTTCAAAGGCCAGCTACTAGAGTCCAACAAGACACTGAAAAAAGAATCCCCTGATAAACTATATCCAATCTGCTCCTTCTTATCTACTATAGTCTAAGATTAAGGGTGCAGAGTCCCATGATATAGAAAATCCACAGAGAAATTTTTGTTTCACCCTTATTACCAAGATGTTTTCTCCTTTTTATGGGATGTTTACAGTAATGTATTGTAAAAGAAGCTATATGTAGGTTAAAATAAAGTAAAAACAATGCATGAAAAAAAGAACTTTTTCAGTGTCATCTGCTGACCTTTGCCTTTTGTCTGTGAATTCTGCAAAATGTAACCCAAAAGCCCACTTAATATTTTAGGTTAACCCTTGATATTGGGAAATCCTCATTGGGAAAAATGGCAATGCTCTTTCTTCAAGATAACCAAGCAAGTACTTAAGAGAGGGGACCTACTACTTTTCAAGGTTACTCATTCTACTTTTAGATAACTCTAAGTATGAAGATGTTTTCTTTACTTCAAGTCTAAATTAACTTCTTTTGCAAATTCTACCCATTGTCCCTGGTTGTCCTCTTAGAGACTAAATCAAATAAGTCTTTTAATCTCTATTCTAAACCACAATTCTTAAAATTCAGAGATTGCTCTTCTGCTCTTTCCTTCCCACCCTCCAAATCTTTTTTTTTAGGTTAAACATCTGTATTTCCTTTGAATGACCTTCAATATAATGAGATCTACAGGTTATTTGTTATTCTAATTGTCCTCCCCTAAACACTGATCCTAAGATAACTCTAATTAAGGGAGAATTTGTTCAAACTAGCTGTCCTGTGACATGATTTCCTTAGCTGCCATAAAACACCTTCTAGAATTTCAGACTTGATTGTTTCCTAATTCTTTCTTGAAACCATCTTCTAGAAGATATAATCACATAGGATGCTTCTAAATTAAAACTGTATTCAGGCAGATCACTCCATGTTCCTTTAGTCCATCATTGATTTACTTGAGTAGCATTTTCTAGAGCATTGCTTGACTTGGTTTAAACTTCAGAGGTTTATCTTTTGACTAAAGGAAGAACAGAATGCTAAGCTATTTTTGCTTTTGAAAAAATTTGCATTAAGACATACATTCTGAATTCCATCAAAAGTAGAAATTTCATGAATATGAAATATTACAGTTATACAACTGTTCAGTCCAGGAAACTTTTCAAAGAATCCCACAATTAGACTGGATATTAGTGTAATCTATCTCAACATATTAGCAGCTAGAAGGTTAAGGCTGGAGTGAAGAAGACTGGATGTACTCAATTTAAAATTGGCCTCAGTCATTTACTAGCTGTGTGACCTTGGACAATTCAATTAACCTTACTTGCCTCAGTTTCCTCACCTATAAAATGAGCTGGGGAAGGAAATGGACAAACCAGTTTAGCATTTTTGTCAAGAAAACTCAGATGAGCTAACCAAGACTTGTACACCACCGAAAAAACTGAACAACAACAAGCAACTATAAGCTGAATGTATGTCTGATAGACATCATGAATAAAGGGTTATGGCCCCCTCTTGGCAACCTGAAGAGAGACAACAAGCATGTTGCTTCTGTAGAAACCTACACCATTCTTTACCTATTTTAATGAAAAAAATATGGCATTGTACCTTGCCTCATAAACACAGATGTTCAACTTCCTAAGCTTGGTCAAATATGGATAACAATTAATGACCTACCTAATTCACAAGATTGCTGTGAGGAATGAGATTCACAAACATTAAAATTCTGTATAATAATAGCAGTGATATTAAGACTTTTTCCTTACATTAAGCTCTGTCTCTCTATATTATCAACTCATTGCCCCACTTGATTCATCCAGTATACTTTTAATTCCTAATGCAAATTTTTTTAAAAAAATAATAAAACAAGCAAGGCACATGAATCTATTTCCTTCCATTTATTTTTCTTTTTAAGGTATATAGATCCTATCAATTGGCTCCAGGCTCTCTAACCTGGAGATGGGGATAGCTGAAGACAGCAGGCTAGAGTTAGAAGATTCAGGAATCAAATATAAGTTTAATTTCAAACTGAGGGAAATGTCTTGCAAGCAAGGAAACTTGTGGCAGAGTATTGTCCCTAGTGGGGGGACCTGAGGCTGTCTGGGGAGATCTCAATACTTATATCTCTGGCTAAGCAGTGAGAGGACTATGCTTCTGACAATGAGGGGGGTAACAGCAACATGTTTAATTCATTTCAGGGCTTCATGACCAGTACATGGTTGCAGCAGATTCTTGTCCAAGTTCATAAAACATGTGTTACTGGTCAAAGCAATACAGTAATTAAATAACACAATTCTGGGATTTTACTGGGGCTGAGATCATCCAGAGGTTGAGCAGAAAGGATTGTTGTAATGTCAAATTCAGGATACAGTTTACTTGGTCTTAGTTCTGGAAAGCAGTGTCTCCTAAAATCTTGATAGCCCCTACCCTGACTATAAGCTAAAATTGGAAAGAACTGGGCAGTGTTATTTTTGATTTCTTGTCCATAATATTTTGATACAGTAGAATCCTAATTTATATTTGTTGAATTAAATTGGATCCACATCACAACCCTTCAAAACTTGAAGACAATTCAACTCTCTTACATTTCAGCATGGCCCTTCTTGCTCATTGTTGCCTCCTAGTATCCCTATTTCCTTTAAAATTCAGCTTAGATGAATTTCCAATATGAAAGACATAGGAGACTTTTCCTTTTCCTCTACATGTTAATGCACCACTGCTGTAATGAAAAGAAGTACCTAGCATTTATTCTATATTTTCTTACATATATACACAATTACTATCTGTCAGAGACTATTGTGTGTGTGTGTGGGTATACTTTAAAATTATCATCATCTTGTGCCTTTGAGTATTAGAACCTTGTTTTACTAAGTGCCATGGGAGTAGGAGTGGATTAGGATTTGGGAAGGATATTTAAACATTTGTATTCTGGTGAATAAATGGAGCACTTGGAGATCTTGATGCAGTACTTGTCTCCTTTTTCATCCTTGTCTCCTGCCCCTCCAATGCTCACCTTGGGAAGATTGAGGGAGTTCAGAAGTGGGACTCAACTATTAAAACATGATATAAACTCTTAGAGGACAGTAACTGTTTCATTTTTATGTTTTTATTTCCATATCCATGACATTACTTGTAATATAATAGATAATAAACATTACTTGAATAATTAATCTGATTAATTAATCTAATATTTATTTATTTTTATCCGTATGTGTATATATGTATATTTTTTTAATTGCAAAATTTCCTTCTACCCTCCCCTCAGGAGCAAATGGTCAAGTAGGCATTGTATATGCATATTTTTGATAAACATTTTTATAGATTAGTTATTTTTTGGTATGAAGAATTCAGATTAAGGAAAGAGATAATTTTTATAAAGTGTTCAACAGATTCTGAAGGGTTGTTTTTTGTTTTGTTTTGTTTTTCTTCCTCTGGATGGGGATAACATAGTCCATAGCCAGTCTAATACAGTTGTTCATAGCTCTCTGGACTTCTGAAAGGAGCTGCTTCCATCAAGGTTGATCATCTCACAGTGTTGTTGTTAATGTGCACATTGCTCTCTTGGTTCTACTCCTTTCATTCAGCATCAGATCCTGTAATTCTTTCCATGCTTGTCTAGAGTCAGACCATTTATGGTTTCTTATAGAACATTAATATTCCATAGTATTCATGTTGCATAACTTGTGTAGTCTTTCCCCAATTGATGGGCATCCCCTCAATTTCCAATTCTTTGCCACGATGCTATGAATATTTTGGAATATATAGGACTTTTCCCATTTTTTTGTGATTTCTTCTGGATATAGACCTAGAATTGGAATTGCTGAGCCAAAGGGCATGAATAGTTGTATATTGCTCTCCAGAATGCTTGGATCTGTTCACAACTCCACCAGCAATGCATTAATGTCCCAATCCTTCCACAACCTTCCCAATATTGTTCATATTTCCTTTTTCTCATCTTGGCCAATTTGATAGGTGTGAGGTGAGAATTAATCCATTCTTAAGGCTAAAGTGATGAGCACTTTCTACCGAATTTTCTATAGCACTTAGTTCCCTCACCATCCTCTTTGCCCTTCTATGAGTACAATTCAACTTGTCCATGCTCACCTTAAGAAACAGAGCCTTGAACTGAATATGAAAACAAAGCGCTGAGGATTTATTACCTCCCTCATTCTGGAAATTATATTTCTCAGTACAATATAGAAATAGCATGGAGGGTTTTTTTTGACTAGAGTGTCATCTAGTTGACTTGTACCATGCTAAAATCTTCAAATTACTTTCATGGGAATTGTGTAACCAAACAAAACCCCCATCTTGTGCTTCTAAAATTTACAACTTATTTACTTATCTCTATTAAATTTCTATAATATGAAACTAGTCTGTCAAAAACTATTAGGATGATGACCATTTCATCTAATATTTTTGCCTTCATCCAAGTCAATACTAAAAATAGCAAACAATGTAGCAACAAGAATACTTCACTAGACACTACCCTTCTAGAAGTCATCAAGTCATTAATGAAATCTCTTCTTTTCTCACTCAACTGTACTCTTTTGGACTTCTCCAACATGCCACCAGGAAACTCATCATCCTGCAAGATCACATTAGCTTTGGTATTTCATCTTTTTTATCCTTTCATTAGAGGATGGAGAGTGCTTCTCCAAATCTCCATTGAAGGAAATCCCTCCCCCCACCTCCAGCCAACCATGCCTTTATTTTACACTAGGTTGTACTCCCTTGGACTTTTCCATTATCCTTTGTGCCTGGGACTTTCCTTTTTCTTTTCTCCCTTTTTCCCTTTCATTATATTCTAAGTTCCTTGAGGGGAGGAATTTCTTTTTCATATTTGTATGCCCCAAGCTTAGACAGTGCCTAACATATAGTTGGCGCACAAAGAATATTTATTGGGTGACTAGGTATTTAACCAACCAAATCCATTTACATTGTCTCTTCAGCAACTCCCTTTCTTGTTCACAAAGACATCAAAAAGAATTTTGTTACATGTCTTGATGAAATCAAGGTACACTGATCATTTTCAACATTTTCCAGAATTATCAGACCCGAATTCTTGTCAAAAAAGGAAATGAGGCTCATTAGTCTTCCAGAACTTTTTAATATGAAGCCATGTTGATGCTTAGAAATTACTGCTTCCCCGTTTAAATCATTTCAAACCATATCTTCAATATATTCTAGAATTTGTCAGATATCAAAGCCAACCTCACTGATCTATCATTTATGTAAGTTTCTTTCCATTTTAACATTTACCATTCTTCAATTTATTCTATCTCTACCATTCTCCATGTATAGTTGGAATAGAATTCAAAGACCATTTAATCTGATCCACATAACTTGAACAAGAATTCTAGTTTATTTCCTACAACATTAAAAAAAATGATCATCATCTTTTCTTTTTTTTTGGAAATTTTCCAGTCTTGGCACTATTATTATTTCCTGAGGCATTTTGGGATATTTATAGCTGTTTGGAAAATTTTCCTTATTTCAAAACTGAGTAGGCCTCTTTGAAAACTGCATATATTGCTCCTAGATCTTCACTCTGAACTGGAAGACTAAACTCATCCATATTTTAATTTGAGAGATCCTTGAAAACAGCTATTATATTCTCCACGTCTTCTCTTCTCTGGTAAAACATTCCCAGTTTTGGGGGAAAGGATACTTCAACTCTCCTGGTTACCCTTTTCACAACATTTTTCTAGTTTACCAATGTCCTTCCTAAAATATAATATTCAAAAAGGTAAATGATATTCTAAATGTGGTCTTTCCAAGAAAGAGATCAATGAAACTTTCCCCTTCTACTTTCTAGATACCAATATGTTCACATTTTTTTTTACCTGATTATTAGTGTTTTGGGCTTTTGGTATATATTATCTCTCAGTCTTAAAAGAAATTTCAATGTCTCTACTTCCTTACAATTCTTTAATCCTTTGTAGTTAAATTTAATTCCCAACATTCTATTGTTTTCTTAATCAAGTAGCTTAACCTCCCTGAGTCATCTAGAAAATTATGAGTTGATTTTCTGGCCTCTAAGTTTCCTTCCAGAGACAGATATCTATGTTCATATGTCTATGAACCTGTATTTTTTGAAAAGTCACTGATAACATTCCAGTTGTCACATATATAAAAAAAGAAAGCTTGAAACATTCTTGTCCATTTTCTTATCTGGATACTCTCTCATTGCTTTCAAAGACAGACTACTTTCCTATTTATTTTTTTACTTTTCCATCTCATCTGGCATCTCAACATCTTTGCAGCTCCTTTAGATGAATATTCTTGAAGGATGACCCCTTGATCTTCCCTAATCTCTAAGCTTTCTCCTTTGATAATTTCAATCATTCTAATGATGTCAACTAGCAGGCATACATGAATGGCTTCCAGGTCAAAATTCATAGTTCTTACCTCTCCAACCTTTATGAGACATCACTACATATATATATCCCCACTAGCTTCCTTTTTTCTGACTTAACTGTTTCTGCCATTAGTACCACCATCACTCACCATGTCTTCCAGCTAGGCCAAATTGGGCATATAAAGGAACAACATTCTAGACATGGAAAATTATATAAGCAAAGGAACAATGAACTAGATGAATTTGTGAAAGGGTAGGCTGCTAATTTTTATTTGAGCAAAGTGTAAATGAAAGAAGTCTTCTGTAAAATAAAAATATGGTTGATTTAGTTCCTGGGTAACCTGTAAGAGTTTGGCTTTTATCTTATGGCCAATATAGAATTAATGATGCTGTTTGAGAAGAGTTATGGCATGATGAAATCTGTTTGCTTAGAATATTATTCTAGAAATGTTTTGTGAAATGTACTGAAAAGGATAGGACAGTGATGAGAGCAGTCTGTTGTAATTATCTGTGTCAGAGATTGTGCCTTGAAATATAATGATTTTGGTGACTGGAAATTAGCAAGGTATAATAACATCATATCAGTAGCCAGAAGAATTCTATTTACATGTACAGGTTACTAGGTGTGTAGACTTGGAAAAAACAGTGTTATATAATGGAACAGACCCTGGATCTGGTATCAAGATATTCATCTTTCAGATTCTCATCTTCTACTAGTTACCATCTGAGTGTCCTTGAAAAATTCATTTAACAAAATACTCTTTGTCTTACATTCCTCATTTGTAAATTTCCTCATTTATAATTTCCCTCATTTTATTGGCAAGATTTAATTGGCAAGATTCCTAAAGCAACTCAGAAAATTTTTTCAAGGATATAGAAATCACTTACCTTATAATGCAGAGTTATCTTTACTTGGACCTTTGGTATTCTTTAAGGCTCAGCTACAGAGCATAACTCAATATAAAATACTTTCTCAGATACACACACACACACACACACACACACACACACGATGCACTCCTATGCTATGGTCAGATCATTTTCTTGACCCCCCTATTAACATAATCAGCTCTAAAGCAGAGATATAAGGACTTTTCTTCACTATTGCAGCTTTTATTTGTTGCTTACAGAATGGGAGCAATGGGAGATACGGTCATGAAGGTCATTAATACATGAGGGTCATGTTTATAGTGCTAAGAACCAGTCACATATTACAATTATTATCTTATTTGATCCTCATAACAATCTTGGGTGCTGTTATTCCCATTTTATATAAGGAAACAGGCCAAAAGAGGTAAGAGATTTGTCCAACTAGTAAGTGTCTGAGGCTGGATTTGAACTCGGGTCTTTTCTCCATTGAACCATCTAATTGTGATTATAGCAGTTTCTACTACCTTATTTCTGCAACCCTACCTCCCTACTTGCTGTGGCAAATACACTGAGGAGCAAGAATTTTAAGATGAGCTTTCAACTCAATGAATTTCAAGTCCTTTACTGATAAGTACAGCTTTTCCAAACATTCTGATCTTGGAACAGCAAACTATATTTTATTATTGTCTTATAGCCACCTGGGCTTCATTAACTATGGATTTATTGCTGATGTGGCAACAACTGCTCATCAGGAATTTATTGGGAATTAAAAAGGTTAGGGCTTTTTTATTTTCCTTTAGCTTGCAGCCATAAGAACCAAAGTAATTTAATATTTAACAAAATATGCCAATAGTCATCAGAGATTAATATTTAATCACCATCTAAGATAAAATACAGTGAGGCTAGAACTTTCTTAGTAAGCTGAATGTACTTAGCCATACCCTGGAAAACTAGAGAAATCTTATTTTCAGCAAGATGTTGGTAGCAAATCTTCAATAGTCTTCCATAATTTAGCATTGGATTCCATATTTTGCCTTAGTTATTAGCCATTGTGCATTTCTGTTCAGAACCCCGACTAAAGACCCAGAGATGGAGTGGAGTTACACATTCTCATAGCATCTTATGTTCAGAATAATAACAGTTGATTCCATTTAGAAAATGGTTATATTAAAAATAGCTTCAGATTTATTTAATTCCCCCTCATTCTATGTAGAGTCTTACGTAACATCAATTTTGAACTCCATTGGGTTCATGTACCTATGAAAAACCTAACCCTGAAAACTTTCTCTCACTTCATTCACCACAATGATGACACAAGGGCTTTGAAGTCCTGTGATGGACAAATAACAAGACATTTATAAAAAGAGAGAGTTCTCATATCTGTCAACATTTTACTGAGTTATTCATCCCTGTAGATATTCTCAACTGTTCCTTCCAACTCTAGATTTATAATTATTCAATTTAAAAAAATGTGCTTTATTTTTCAGTTAACAAGAACTTTTCACCTCAAAAATTGAAAATAAATAAAATAAAATAGAATATTGTACTAGCAGTCAAGAGAAGCAGAGTTCAAATTTGATCTTACATACTTACTACCTGAGTGATCCTGGGTAAGTCACTTAACCTTTATAAGTCTCAGTTTTTTTCATCTGCAAAATAATGACATTTGTCACAGTTATTTTGAGGTAAGATATATGAAATATCTTGCAATCCTTAAGGATTTATACAAAAATGCTAGAGCTATTTTTGTTAATTAGACAAATTCTTTCAATACCAGTGTCTCTCATGATCCCAGAAGGAAGGGAAATCTGGATATTTTACAATGCATCGTGGTGTATATTAGTACTCCTTCCTTTCCTCTCCTCAACCTGTGATCTCGACCTAGTGAACATTAAGATTTCCTCTTTTCATTTGAATAATTAATTAGCCATTATGAACACTTACCAAATTTCACTCAGTCTGATACCTTCTGCCATTGTTTCTTTTTTATCCCATGTCTTACATGAAGGGGTGACTTTTCTCTTTAAGTAGGCAAGTCTCTTTAGCTAAGCAAAATAATTCCATTCCATTCCACCTTTCATAATCTGCCTTCTCTCTTTCAAATTTATATCAAATTGTTTCCTATCTACTCTATCTACTGACTACTTTCTAACTGCCTGTATTATCACCCATCCTCAAAAAAATCGTCACTTGTTCTTTCCCACTATCCCATTATCATTCTTTATCTCTTTTGACCTCTGCTGCTGAAGTCTAAATTTTATGAAAAGGACATAAGCAAAATTCCTTCCAATCTTTATTTTAACTCATCATTCAACTGAGGTTGCTCAAGAGTTTAAAATGATGCACTAATTGCCAGATTCAAAGAATTTTTTTTTGATTTTTAATCTCTGTAATGTAACTTTTGAGCACCCTCTTATCCTTGACATTCAACTTCTTTCTTGGTTTAATGGAATACCATTTTCTCCTGGTTCTCCTTCAATTTATCATTTCATTGAAGCTGCTCTCTCCAAATTTAGTAATGATCTCTTAGTTGCCAGACCTAATGTTCTTTTCTCAAATGGTCTTTACTCTCCTTTGCTTTTCTGTAATTTTTGAAGCTTTACTATTTTTTTCTTCCTTGATTCTTATCCTTAGATTTTCAGGATATCACTTCTGATTCTCCTATCTGATTGCTTTAACTCTGATTAATACATATATATATATATATATATATATATACATACACACACACATACACACACACACACACACACACACACACACACACACATATATATTTATTTTTTCCAACTACATGTAATGACAGTTTCCAACATTAATTTTTCCTTTGGTTATTTAAGGCACTGAATGGAGTTAAGTGACTTGCTCAACATCACACAGCTAAGTAAGTATTAAGTGTCTGAGGCCAGTGTTCTATCCACTGTGCCATTTAACTGCCCCTCAACAATAATTGTTTTATAAAGTTTTGAGTTTGACATTTTTCTTTCTCCTTCCCTTCCCTCCTGGCCCCCAACAGAAAACAACCTAATATTAGATACATTATGTTAAACATAAATACATTTTGATCATGTTATGAAAAAAAGAATCATATTGAATCAGGAAAAACAGAAAAAACAATACATAATACAACTTTTAAAAATTGAAAATAGTAAGCTATGATTGGTATTTAAACCCCATAGTTCCTTCTCCTTCCATCACAAGTCTTTTAGAATTGTCTTTGATTATTGTACTGCTGAAATGAAATAGTCCATTATAGTTGATCATCATGTTATTAGTGTTTACAGTGTTCTTCTGGTTCTACTCACTTCATTCAGCATGAGCTCATGCAAGTCTTTCTAGGCTATTCTGAAGTCCCATCATGATGATTTCTTACAGAATAATAGTTATTCCATCACATTCATATGTCACAATTTTTCTTCCAACATTCCCCAACTGATTGAAATCCCTTCAGATTCCAATCCTTTGCCACTACAAAAAGAATTGCTACGAATATTCTTCTGTATGTGGATTTTTACCCTTTTTGTGATCGTTTGGGATAAAGACCCAGCAGTGATATTGCTGGATCAGAGTATGCACAGTTTTTATTGCCCTTTGGGCATAATTACATATCTCACCAGAAAGGTTGAATCAGTTCACAACTTCACTAACAATACAGAAGTGTCTCCAGTTTCCCACATCCCCTCCAATACTGATCATTTTCCTTTTCAGTCAGAGAAATTCATCAATTTTGTACCTCAATCTCATGATGGCATGTGTGCCCAGGTTCTGAATAGTGGAAGATGCTCTCGAGATTTCTTAGTCATCAATGGAGTGAAACAAGGATGTGTCTTTGCTCCCAGATTTTTTAACATGATATTTTCAACAAACATATTTCCTGAAGATGAACACACCATCAAGGTCAGCTACTGCACTGATGGCAAATTCTTCAACTTGAAAAGGCTACAAGCCAAGACCACATTGGAGGGGGTGTTGATGCATGCTCTTCTGTTTGCAGATTATTGCGCCTTCAATGCAGCCTTTGAAGCTGAGGTGCAACAAAGTATGGATTGATTCTCTCTTGCCTGTGCTCATTTTGGCCTAACAATTAACACCAAGAAAACACAGGTGCTCCATCAGCCAGTACCATACACACCAGCCATACATGGAACTACTGATTATAGTAAATGGAGAAGTGTTGAATACTGTGGACAAGTTACCTTGGCAGTGTTCTTTCCAGGGAAGTACACATTGTCAGAGCTAGCTCAGTATTTGGGATTCTCCAAAAGAAAGTGTGGAAGATAAGAAGTATCTGACTGACTATCCAACTGGAGGTGTATAGAGCTGTTATGCTGACCTCAGTGCTATCTGCCTGTGAAATCTGGACAGTTCAGGTATCCAGTTTCCAAAGGCTTGTAATGCTTCTCTGTCTCTCAACCAATCCCCCCATATACACCCTATCCAAAATTTTGAATATTAACTAAGATAACACTGATCTGTATTTGTTGAGGGAGTTCTTGAATCAAGAGTTCTCCATGTTGTAGAAAGTCTTTGTCTTTCATAAGCTTTTGCCTAATTTTATGATGACAAAATGCTTTTATATATATATATATATATTTTATACATATGCATATGCATGTATACACACACATATATATGTATATGTATATACATATACATATACATATATTTTTCCTAAAGAGGGAAGCAAAGAAGGGGAGCAAGAGAGCCAAATTTTCAAATAAAATAGTAACTTTAAAGTTTGCAAGTCATTTACATATATTATCTCTCAATGGGCTTTGTTATTTCCATTTGGCACTCAAACTCTATTATTTAACTCAAAGGGCATTTTTCTTATCAATACACTAGAGGGACAGATAATCCAGACTTTGCTCCAATCCCTATCTCAGAAATGCAATGATCAATAGCCATCAAGGGCAACTTCCTCTTTAATATTTCAATATTTCAAAAGGTTTTTAATTTAATCAGTATGGCTATCATTTCCACAGCATGGGCTAAATCTGTAATTACCATACCTCTAGATAAATTGATTGAATTACTATTGTCAAAATAAAATTAAAATAATAATATTAATGAAGATGAAGATGATGATGATGATGATAAGCTAGTAGTTAAAGTGCTGTCAATGGTGAATGAGCCTTTTTAAGTGTACCTAGACTAGGTCTCAAATAACACATGGCTAGTCTATCCTGAGGAATGAGTGTCAAAAAGTGATTCTATATCTTTATGTCTCTATCTCTAAACTAGGCAGATAGGTGGTGCAGTGGTCAGAGCGCCAGTCCTGGAGCTAGGAAGACCTGAGTTCAAATCTGGATTCAGACATTTGATACTTATTAGTTGTGTGACCTTGGACAAGTCACTTAGCCCTGATTGTCTCTCCTTTGGGGTATCTCTAGTCATCTTGATACATATCTAGCCATAGAACCCAATGGCCCCAGAGGAGAAAGTTAATCTAATGACTTGGCACACAACCCCTCATTCAATTCCAATTCACTTGCTTCCCATGATATAACTTCCCTGATATCTTGGTCTATGTTATGAATGAAGGGCAAAATCATCTCTATGTTTATATCCATATATGTATCTATATGTCAATTTAAGTTTTTTTTCCCTCATAATCCTGTGAATTTTTTTCATTATATCCATCATGCAAAAGAAAATCAGGGGCTTAGAGAAGTGATGTGCCTTAACTATCTAGGACTTCTGACTATCTTATTAGTCTTCTTTTATTATTTTTTTGTGACTTCTTAGTAAAGCCATAGGAACTATGGTAGCACAGAAATAGTCTCTCTGAAACCTCATTATTATTCTTCAGTTAGGTTTTAACCAACCAATTTTCAACCTTGCTGATATTTTTTCCCCCAGAAGAGATAGTCCTTTTCAAAATCCATTTTCATTCAGTCGCCTGACAAACAGAAAGTTTGGTGGCTATGACTAATATCCAGAGCTTTGGTAAGCACTACAAATCAGTAAAGACTTGGTAAACAATCCTAGTGATGCACTAGATGGCTACTGACTACTTAAGACTGGAATAAAAACTAAGCAACAGCACTTTGGACCACCAGTTAACCTGTTTTTGTCATTTTTGTAACAATAACCATGAACATTTTCTCCTGCCTTGCAGTGGATGAGGTTTCTGACTGAGTCAACAAAGGGGGTACTCTCCCCAGTGGAATCAGAGAACTTTTTGAAATGGTTAGAAAGTGTCAGAAGTGTTAGAAAGGAAGTTCCCTTGATAGTCACTTGCCAATATCTTCATAAGACACTGTATTTGAGTACAGCTTAGTTTTTTTTTCCTATCATGGTCATGATCATGGCTGTTGTGATGATCAAATTATATCATGAAATTAAATTGTTTGTAAACCTTAAAGGTACTATAGAAATAATAGTTACTATAATTATTGGTTGATGGATTTTTACCAAAAGAATAAGTCCTGCTAAAAGAACCACAGATATTTAGGCAGATTAATGGAATTTCAAACCTTCCTTCTCTATGATCTACCTTTATGATCCTGCCAGATCACTTAACATCTCTGAGTCATTGTGCCAGTCCTATCTTATAAAATGAGATACATGGACTACATTATCTCAAAAGCTTTTTTTCCTGAAATTATATTATCTTAAATGCTCAAACATCTCTGATATTGTTTTCTCGTGGGGATATCTGTCCTATACAGTTAGCACAGTTGTCATGAGGCTGTGAAATTTTTAAATGCCAGTATACTAGAAAGTTTTAAGAGTTTTTCATTGTACATTGAAAGAGGGAGCTCTAGCAGGTTGGAAAACTTGAATTATAGAAAACTATGTAAGAGTAGAGCACAAGGGCAAATTATACTGAATGGCTTTCCTTTCTTCTAAAATATGTTTATATATATGGCATCAAATTCAATCAATTAACATAAATTTTAACACCTAATACTAAATGCTAGGCACTGTACTAAGTACTAGGGATAAAAAGAAAAATAATCAAATAGGTTTTTGTCCACAGGGAGCTTACATTTTTATCAGATTAAAAATTGATCTTTACACATAGATGTCAATAAAAAGCAAGAATACAACTGAAATCTTCCAATTCTAAGTACAGTAATTTTCATCATATACTGAAATATTTTTGAAAGTATCATAAATTTGGATTACTTCTTCTATTCCATCTTCTTCCTCTTTGAGTTACTAACAGTTATCACAGGCATACTTAGAGGGTGGGTCATAATACCATTACCACTATTTCAATCATAATGTCACCATGTGCCTATAAATTGAAAACTGTATGTGAGCCAAGAAATGCTAGTTAGAATCAAACATGGAACAATTGATTGTTTTAAGATTAGAAAAGATGATAAGGTTTTATATCATCATCTTATTCACTGTGAAAGTAATAATTTATCATAAATATATTGTAATAGAAGATTAACTTTGTTTAGAGAATAGTAGGCTTCAGATCAGGTCATCTTCCATTACTAGTTAAAAATTAAGCCCCCAGTATATTAGTGACAAAATCTAGGAAACAAAGCTCAGAACATATGGAGATCATCCTTCCTGAACAGACAAATGAAGAATTCCAGAAGAGATACAAAAATAATCATCTTTGTAGATCAGTTTTGGTTAGAGATATTGAGCAAGTTGCCATTCAAAGACCTTTAAGGTTGTGAAGAATTTTTTCCCATTTCCCAAATGGTATAAGAATCCACTCACTTTTTCAGTTTCTTTGTGACTATATTTTACGTGGTAAATCTCAGAGAATAAAACTTCATGTCTAATCTATATTTTTCTGTTAAGTTTGTTTCAACCCTATGTTTTTGAAGATCTGAAAACTTTAGGGTTCATATTATTTAAGTATAGCATGCAAAATGTGAGGATGAATAAATCAAAGCCAGAATTAACCTTACATGAATAAATTTTAACAATATCAGATATGTAGCTGATAATGCTCTAGTAGCAGAAAGTAAAAGAATTAAGTCTTAATGAGGGTGAAAGAAGAAAGTGTAAAAATTGATCTGAAGCTTCTAAAAATTAAGATCTTGGCACCTGATCCCATCACCTATTGGCAAATAGAGGGAGAGGAAATAGAAGCAAGATCAAATTTTATTTCTTTGCCTCAAACATCACTTTAAGATAGCAACTCCAGCCATGAAATTAAAAAGTCACTTCCTTCTTGGAAAGAAAGCTATGGCAAATCTGGAGACAAATGAAAAATCAGAGTTATCACCTTGCTGAAAAAGGTCTATGTATTCAAAGCTATAGTTTTTCCAGCAATATATGGCTGTGAGAATTGGACTATTAAAAAAGCTCAGCACCACAGAACTGATACTTTCAAATTGTGTTGATGGAGAAGATTTTTTAGAGTCTCTAGGACAGCAGGGACATCAAATCAGTCAATACACAAATTAATTCATGTTTTTCCCTGGAAGCTCATTTATTGAAGTTGAAACTTAAATACTTTGACCACATAATAAGAAGATAGGAACTCATCTGAAAAAAGAATCTGATGTTTGGCGATATTGAAGTCAAAAGGGAAAGGGGATGAGAGAAGATGGGATGGAAATAATGAACATGAACTTGAACAAATTTCAGGGAACAGTGAAGCATAGAAGGATCTGGTGTGCTATGGTCTATATGGTCATGAAGAGTAAGACAACTCAACAAATGGGCAACAATACAAATATATATCTGAAAAAAAGCATATTTGATTTTGGAGATGCACAGACAGAGGGAGAGAGATCAGTTGGAATGTCAATGGAAGATACAGTTTCTTGAACAACTTAAAGATCCCCATGGAAACAAAGATCCATTTTAAAATATCATCACAGCAATGGAGTTATATCATAGCTCTATATGAAGGATAAAAGTCTCTAAGACATTAACAATGAATAACATGAAGAGGCCAATGAAAAAGTCCTTTCTGTGATGGAGACCATTTGCATGGTCTGGGTTTACAGCATATCACTATAATATTTACATAAGGCTTACAATAGCTAATCTGTAAGACCCTTTCTAATACAAACTCTATGATCTTGTGGTTTGGAAGGTTTTCTCAGCTTCTGCATATTTATTTGACTAGGTAAATGATTACTTTTGTATTCTTCTCAACTTTTATAATTCTTTTCTATATATTTTTATAAATCCTCCATGAAAAATTCACCCACTATTCTCAAGATGGCTTCTTTAATATTTCAATAATGTCAACAAACACTCAGTTTTCACTTTCTATTTATCATTTCTGTCTTAGATCAGCCTATCTCCCTTTTAGAATATCTACATCATTGAGAATGCTTTCTGTGTATCTATTTTTTTTTTAAAAAAAGTCACCAGTTATAATATGTTCTAACCTGAGAACACAAACTGGGCCATATTTATGCTTTGATTTATTTATAAGACTAATCTTCCCAAGATTGTGGCTTTATATAATTTGCAGCTGGATTACATCAGTGGAAGAATGTTGATGTTTAAAAGGTAGATCTTTGAGGAGATAATCAGTTTAGATTCTTTGACAGACTTGGGAAGTTTCTCAGGTGTGATTCATTCTACTCTCGTCATTGTCCACTACTGTACCTGTAAAAGATAAATAAAATGATGGAGTCAGAGTGGACTGTCTTTCCAGCAATATGTCAGAAACTGAACAATACTCATTACTCATTTTTCATCAATTTTATGTTTTCAGGCTAAATGGTTATGTTAATCTTTATTTTTTTTTACAGTAGCTTTACTGGATAGGGTTTGGTGTAGATTTGGTGCTTAATTTAATTATTGCAATGACATCTACAAAGAGGAACACTGGAAAAATTTCATCATATTTAGGGACTTCTCATATTTGGATTAACCAGTGGACATTGTTCTGACTGATGAATCCCTTTAGTGAGTATATCTCTGAGTTTCGCCAGAGATGTTGATGATCTTGATGATGATAATCATGGTAATGCTTGCAAAAATCTTAACTGAATTAGGTTTTTAGCTTTCATGATAGATGAGAAGGAAGGGAAGGAGAAAGAAAAGGCAGGAGAGAGGAAGGGAAGTATGAGGAATAGAAGCAAGGAAAGAAAGAAAGACAGGAAAGGGAGGGAGGGAGGGAGGAAGAACATAGTACATTGCTTTTAGTAGGCAGTATTTATAAAATGAAAAGATGGAAATCTCAAAATCCTTTTCTGAAATGTTTCCAGTGTTCAATAAAATTAACTTCTATTTGAATCAATGGCCATATTGTGTGTCAAGGATCATATTTTACATCATACTCCAAGATCTCCATCATAAATGACATTCTCAATAGAAGGCCACATTCTTTTTCAAAGGTCATTTTTTGCATCAAGGGTTACTTGACTGACTGTGTCATCTCAAGGCCATGTAATCCCATTTCCCAAAAAGAATTACTACTCTGTAGTGAAACTAAAATCTCATCCCTAGGTCATATAGTTATTTTCTTATAGTAGAGGAAAAACCAAGTTGTCTATGACCATGCATTTTCCTCAAGATGATACGGTGAACCAAACTTAAAGGCAGAGAGTTAGATTCAAATTCAATCTCTGACATTTGCTAACTCTATAGATAATTCTGTAAACTGTTTTGTTAAAGCATATATGTTAAAATGGATGATTAAGGATCATAAGCTCCTCCTTGGAAAATATCACATTTACCAAAGAGATGATGAAAGCTATACACTGGTATATAATTTGGGTGCATCTCTAACTCAAGAAATTTTTCAGAGACTTCTGGAAAGTAACTTGAAATGGTAGAGGAAGGGTGGATGCTAGACTTTGCTATTGCTTCCACTTCATAATGTATCCCACTAAGATAACAGACATTTAGACATTCTCTTCATTTCCATGACACATGACTTCTGAGCATTTATTTGGCAGCCCTAATGCAGATACTGAACAGGTTCTTCATGCATATTAATGTAAGACTTTCAGCTCAATGTGGCTGCGTCATGTCTCCCAGGGTCAGATTTCAACCCCTTCATACTAAATAGTACTGTAAATGGCTGAGAATCCTTGAAGATTCAGCATCAGTATAGGAAGATATGATGTCACCCAAACATCAAGATTTAAGGACTACTCTGCATTTATGTGATGGACAAGTCACTTAACTGTGTTTATTCCCTATCTCATAGTATGGCAATGAAGCAGTAAAAGGAAGAGAGGTAAAAACTTTGACTTTTGGTGACTGGGAGTGTAGGAATTAGTTTGCTTTGGGAGATGACAGAGTGTTTGGTCTAAATCAGTATTTAACTGATTTTTATCCTATATTGCTCCTTTAAATAAATTGCTTTTCTTCATCTCTAAAATATGATAGCCTGTGGTTAATTACTGACTTACCCAGAGAAAGAAATTTAGAAGGGCTAGGAGCTCAGAGTATTGACATGAGTAGAAATGAACCTGCAACATACTCTGAGAACCTGAATATGAAAAGAGAGATAGCAACTTTTACCATGTACCTCACAGTATTGCTGGAAGCAAAAAGCTGTGTAAAACCTAAGGAAGCTATAGTAATGTGAGCTATTAATATTCACTTTATCTAGGCATCAGTTATCCCTGGTACTTTTTCCCATTCACTTCTAAGCCTATGGTCACTGCACCAATGAACTGGAATTATAGCATGTTTTTAGGTTTTGGGTTTATATACCACCAAGTTCAAACTCCTACTTTTATAGATGATGAAGCAGGCTGGAGGTGGAGTTACTTTGTCTGGTGTTTCACAGCTGGTGAGTGTCCAAGACAGAATTTAACCTTGAGAATTGCTGATTCAAGTCCAGTGCTCTAGTAACTATCCCACTTTGCTTCTCATACTTTTGGATTTTTTTTTTGGGGGGGGAGTGCAGATATTGTAAGTCTTTTAAGAAGCAACTGGATGGTATTGTGGATACAGTGCATTTGGTATTGGGAAGATCAAAGTTCAAATCTTACTTCAAACATTAATTGACTATATATACTTTGAGGAAGTCATCTGATCTTTCAGCCTCAGTTTCTTTATCTGTAAAATAGGAATAAAATAGCACTATCACTCAGGAATGCCTTAAGGACTACATGGAAAGTGCTTAAAACCTATAGTGTTAAATAAATGCTAAATATCATTGTATACCAGCTCCATTTTCTGCAGAATGTCATCTCTTTCTTCCAAAACGCAACTCAAAGAAAAAACTCATCTTAAACCTCTACTGTGTTAGAGACAGAACCTGGTGGACATCTTATTGAGTCAATGGATTGCAAAGATACTCCCTAGTTTAAACCCGTTGTCTTAGATGCTAAAGAGGCATGCTTTGGTCAGGAAAGATGATTGATGGCAACAAGAACCCCATGTCCTGGTGTATGTAATCAGGTCCACATTAGCCATGCTGAGGTGAACGTTACTTTAGAATTGATATCATTGTTCCTATTGAGGTGAATAATGCCACCCTTATCTTTAAAATGGTACTGTTAAGTTTCAGAGCCTTAGAACAAAAGGTCTATAGGCTATCACAGTAGTATATCCCAAGAAGAAAATGAAAAATAAACTTTCTGCTTATAATTATCTTTTACTTCATTTTGTTGAAAGGTAATATTCTTCTTATCTGAAAGGGCTTTCTTTTATTTTTTTTCTTTTCTGTTGCTTTAGCAAGTTAATATTATTTAGTTCTGGGTGCAGAGATATTAAACCCTGATAAATATGGGTGAATTTTCAAGAATGTGATTCAGGAAATGTGCTTTTCTTAAAAATAACCCAGAAACCATTATTGTAGTCACCTCTTAAGGATGTTGTACAATTTCAGGAAATATGGTTGTTTTCCTAATATGAGGCTCTAAACTTGGAAAAAATTGGGTTATGATTCCTACTTGAAAATTCTAAATTCTATTTAGTTCTGTCTCTTGTCATTTTCCCTGTCCCAAGGTCCCTTGGAAATTTGAATCTGCTACTCAGCAAATGATCAGCTGAATTTCCTCACCCTTTAATTATTGAAGTAATGAGTTAGATGGCATAGTGGTAAAGTGTTGGCCCTGAAGTCAGGTTAATCCAGCCTTAGACACTAACTGTATGATCTTTGGCAAGTCACTTAACTTTGATTTCCTCACATCTAGGATTTTCTCCAATTATCCTGAATCATGTCTGGTCACTGGACCATATGGCTCTGGAGGAGAAAGTGATGCTGATTACTTAGCACAGCATCCCCTCACTCAAATCCAGTTCATGTACTTGTTATGACATCATCATCATCATCATACTCGTTAATAGAGCTTCTCATATTGAAACTAGATTAATCACTTTTCAGAGATGTTAATGAATGGTTGCTTTTGCAAGAAGCTTAGAGAATAGTGGTTGATATCCTCTGGGTTACAATTATATAAGAGAGGACAGGAGAAAACAGGACAAAAAAGAGCTCAAGCAAGGAAAAGATAGCATGAGGTGACATGAACAAGAGTTCTATTAAATTAAAAGCATACTTTTTGTGTGTGTTTTTTTAGGTTTTTGCAAGGCAAATAGGGTTCAGTGGCTTGCCCAAGGCCACACAGCTAGGTAATTATTAAGTGTCTGAGACTGGATTTGAACCCAGGTACTCCTGACTCCAGGGCCGGTGTTTCATCCACTGCACCACCTAGCTGCCCCTAAAAGCATACTTTTAATAGACACAAAAGTCTTAGTATGAAAGCTAAGCCAGCAGGTTGCAAAATCAGTCCCTAGAATGGGGGTCGGGTACCTCTTTTCCGCCAAGGACCATTTGGATATTTAGAACATCATTCACCTACTATATTTGGTCAAATATTTAATTAATTTACCCTTAAAAAAGTTCCTAGATTTATTGTATTTTAAGTCCTACCTGAGGTTTGCCATAAAATAGCTGGAAAAGTTCTAAAAATACTTCTGTTTACATATGACAATATAATGATTACACTGAGTCTTGGAAACACTACGTTGTCTCCTCATTGAGATCAAGTGTCATTTTAATAACATTAGCCAAACCATCCACACAGGAAAAACAAAATGGGTTGATACTGGGTAATCTTCATGTTTCTATTTATAATAATGTAACTGAATCGATAACTGAGTTAATTCAATAATATAAATGCCTTAGTGATGTGCTTATAATAGACAATGAATAAAGGACCAGGATTGAAGAGAAGAAAGAAAAATAAGGATAAATTACATATGAAATTTTATCTAGTATTATCAGTAATTCAATGCTGCTTATTGCCACCAAAGCTCAACCATTTGGCATTCATTTTTGCCCTAATGTTGCTTTGTGGTTATGAATCATGGAATGTCATTATCTCAAAAGAATGACAGTTATAAGTGAATGAAAGAGAAATGAAGGGGAAAATAGTAGATGTAAGAAATCTATAGAATTTTAACAATTATGAGAAATAACAGTTAATGATTGACATGAAGTATATTATCACAGCATTGAATGGATTGTTCAAAGAGGGAAAAGACAACCCTGATGCTTCACTGATATACATAAAATATAAAATAATTAGAAAGCAGTTGCCATTGTATTAATCTTTGTAGGACACAGACAAGAGTTATACACAATGAGGAAAAGTGTATGCATTTCAAATTTCAGAAGCAGAAATAATGACCATAACAAGAGTTTGTTCACTGAAGTATTCAATCAATCACCAAACATTGAATAAGTATCTACCAAGTGTAAAGGTTTGTAGCAAGAAGTTGGCTTGCCCAAATTGGAACTCTACTAGACTACAACTGGAGTCAGCCATTGTAAGCCAGGTGGAATGTTGTGATGGTTTGCTCACAGAACTATAGTCTCCCTTTAATTTATAAATTTTACCCTCATTATTCTTCTTCTAACTTTTATAGTAGACAGGTGCCTAGAACTAAGACCTTGTTTCACTCCTGAGGTTCAAGCTACACATTTGTGTAGCTACTTAATCCTTGCTCGGTACACAACCCAAGGTACATTGAAGGATTTTCACCCTGGAACACCACCTCCAATTATTGGTCCCTTTTTCAGTTCACCTTTTATCTGTAAAATGAAACTACATGGTGAACAGCAGAGCTGTCCACTGGTACCTGTTCCTGTAGCCTATTATTTTTAGATTTAGATCACTCTATGGATCAAAGACCTCTTCTTGTCAGCGCATAAGCTTCTTAGCAGCATAGATTGCTCTGTGTGACTGTTCCTGGTCAGACACCATTTCTAATTTCTAGGACCTTTCTCTGTGTTTCTCCATGTTAATCTGGGCTATAAAAATGATTCATCTACTGAATTCAACAGAATTCAAACTGGTATTCTTTCTAGATCTTTCTTAAAGATTTTTTTTTTGATGTGGGAAGGTGGGGAAACTCATTAGCTGAAATTCTTCCATCTCTTCCATATTGACTTCTCTCCTTCTTGGGCCAGTCTTGAAGGAAAATAGGTTTCTAAGAGACAGAAGTAAAACAAGAGAGCATTCCAAACATGAGAATATTCAATGAAAAGGCACAGAGACAGAAAATGAGCTATTGTGTTTTCAAGTATTAAATATTGTTTGCAGCTTGGTGACTCAGCAGATAAAGCATTGAACTTGGATACAGGAAGTCCTGATTTAAAACTTGGCCTTAGATACTTACTAGTTGTGTGACCTTGGGCAAGTCATTTAATTTCTCTCAGCTTGTTTTTCTCATCTATAAAACAGTGACAATAGCGCCTGCCTCCCAAGAGGCAAGTGGAAAATGAGGTGCTTGTAAAGTTCATTGCAAACCTTAAAGTACTATATAAATGTTTGCTGTTGTTGCTGATTTTAGCAATGATGATAAGGAGGAGGAGGAGGAGAAAGAGGAGGAAAAGAAAGAGAAGCAACTAATAGGTCAATAGTGCTAGATTGTAGAGTGTAACAACATGAAGAATTATTTTTTAGGTTTTGCAAGGCAAATGGGGTTAAGTGGCTTGCCCAAGGCCACACAGCTAGGTGATTATTAAGTGTCTGAGACCGGATTTGAACCCAGGTACTCCTGACTTCAATGCCGGTGCTTTATTCACTATGCCACCTAGCTGCCCCTACATGCACAATTTTTAAGATGACTAGACCTTAAGCTACTCAATGGCTTGGAATGACATTTTTCTTTTTATCTTTTTTAATTTCCCTAGTAAATTTTATTTTTTAAAAATGTGATTTATTCACTTAATAATTGTTTTAAAATATTTTAAATCTAGAAAAAAGCAGCATGGTGTGGTGAAAAGAAGTGGTCTCAAAACCAGGAAGGTCTAGGTTCTAGTTCTGACTCTGAGAAATATTGGCTATGCATTCTCTAAGCAAAAGAAAAAGGTGTCAACAGAAATCTTTCATTATTAATTATAATATATAATATTATATGATTAATATATTATAATATAATATCATATAGCATAACATAACAATATAATATAACATATAATTAATATTATATATGAATTATAATATATAATGATTAAACATAAATCAATCAATTAATTGATTGAATGAATATCATACTTCCATCTTCATTTGTCCTAGTATATACATTATTGAGTTGTCATTATTGAGTCATTTTCAGTTGTATTCAAATTTTCATGACCCTATTTGAGGTTATCATGGTACAGATACTGGAGTTGTTTGCCATTTCCTTCCCCAGCTTAATTTGCAAATGAACTGAGGGAAGAGAATTCTTGCTCAGGGTTACACAGCTATTAGATGTCTGAGGCAGGATTTGAAATCAAGCCTGGTATATTTGCATCATAATAATATTATTAACTGGTGTTTATCCAGTTAGCCAGTATTTAGTAGTTTTGCAAAGCACTTGATGAATACTGTTTTATTTGAGTTTAATAACAACTTAGAGATAGACACTAAAGATATTATTTTACCAAAATTGTATATAAGGAATTTGAGGCTTAGGATGCTGTAGTGACCAGTATCTAGATTTCCAGCTAATAAGTATCAAAAGTGAGATCTGAATCTAGATATTTCTGAATTCAATCCAGGGTCATTATTTGAGGACACCAACTCCCTCTATTAGCATTATTGCTATTCACTATGAGGAAGTTAGATATTAAGTCAATCACCCATTGCAAAAGAATGGTGTTAAATTGAGCTAGAGGCAACAATATGACTAGTTATCTCTGACCTTCTCCTGAACTAATAAACTCAAGGGAGTGAGTATGATAATCATGACTTTATTTATATGACTCTTTATCTTATGGCAGTGCTCCTGAGTGCTTTGTGGTAGCCAGACTATAATAATAATTACTATTATTATTATCATTATTATTATTATTAAACTCTTGTAAAATCTTAACTCAGGTGGATTTTAAACCTCATGAAGGATGAAAAATAGAATAGAAAAACATGGGAAGAGAAGAAGGAAGATAAAAATGAAAGGTGGGTGGAGGAAAGGAAGGAAAGAGGGAGAGAGAAAAGACAAGCAAACAAAATAGTGCTTTGTTTTTGTAGGCAATAAATTATTTTTTGAACACATGGATGGGAATCTCAAAATTATATCCTGAAATAAAGCCCAGTATTTTACTTAAAGTTCAAAATAAGTCATCAGTAAGATATAGCAGCCAAAAGGGGACAAAATAACCAAAACCTAAATAAAACAGTCTTAGATTCAAATATTAAGATGACAGTCCTAATATACTCTGTCCTGGTCAGGCCACTTGTGAAGCATTGTTTTAATTATGGAACTATGTTTTAGAAAAATTGAAACATGTGCAGAGGAGGGCAACCAGATTGGTGGAAGGCCTTTATATTCTAAGAGCATCTGTTGGAGGAACTGAGGAAGTTTATAGTCTGAATAAGTAAAAATTCAAGAGCAACATAATACTTGTCTTGAAATATTGGAAGGCTGCTACTGTATGGGAAGGAGAAATATGTTGCATTTTATTTAATCACAAAATGAAGAACGTAATTATGGTAGGAAGTTAGAAAGAGGATAATTAAACCTTGATACAAAGGGAAAGAAAAAATACTTCCTAATAATTAGTGCTGCCCTAAATATGATGGCTGTCAAAGTATATATTTGACTTCCCTTCAATAAATGTTCAAAAGCAAAGGTGCTCTTTCTTCTCATATATTCCATGAATCATTTCAGTATTTTCCAGGATGTACTTCTGACTTTCTGGACTTCAACACTATGCCCTTTGCTAGAGACCTTCATTTCATCTTCCAATTTCTTTTTATTTGTTGTCTTCTTCAACTATTAAACTGCCTGAGGGTTGAGGTCTTTCTTTTGATTTATATTTTTATCCTCAATGATTCACACATAGTAAGCAGTTAATAAATGCTTATTTCTTTGCTTTGTATCTTTGTAAGCCATTTTAAGGGTTGCTTATCCACCTTTGATGATTACCTGACACTCAACACTCATCCCTGGATTCAAGAAGTGACAGAATACACAGTGGCCACATGCCAGTAAAGCTATCTTAGCTAAACCAGGCTGAGGCTAACTTAAAGGACTCAAACCCATTGTTAAATCAGGAGAATGTCTACCCCAAGCATATGGCATCTTTTCCCATAGAAGGAGCAAGTGAAAACAATGTTTTTCAAAGGACAAGAAGGTGGTTGAAACATGAATTGCAAAATGACTAGAGCTTGATCAGACAGATGCCAAGGTCATCTATTGTATCCTGAACCATAGTCATTTGTCCTGACTTTTGTCTTGCCACTGGATTTTGATGAATAAGACTGATGATTTTGTGAAAATCTAGCACCCTTAAATCCAATTCACTTGATGTCAGTGATTCTCTCCTAAAACAAAGGATAAAAATAACAACTAATTTAGATGTCATTAATTCCTTATGGTATTTGTGAGAAGTCAGCAGTAACCAGAGAAGGACCAGAATGGGAAGGGTTTTGAAAGCTTTAAAAGAGGAGGGAGCTTTTAAAAAAATCTTGTAAGTAACAGGGAGTGGTAGTATATATTATTCTATAAGAAATGTCAGGGGGATGGGTGCAGAGAAATCTGGGAAGACTTATTTAGAAAGATGAAAAGTGAGTGTGAGCAGAACAAGGAGAAGATTGTATTCAACAAAAGCAATATTGTAACAATTATCAACTGTGAAAGACTTAGCTACTCTGATCAATACAAGGATTTCAGACAGTTACAGACTTATGATGGAAAATTTTATCCATTCCAGCAAGAGAATTAATGAAAATCTGAGTGCAGATTGAAAGAATGTTTTATTTGTTTTCATTATTTTTCTTGCTTCCTTTGATTTCACATGTATAATGGATATCACATTATTCACCTTCTCAATGAATGAAGAAGGGGTTAGATAGAGAGAGCATATTTGGAATAAAAGTTAAAAGGTGAATGCTAAAAATATGAATAGGGAGCTACTAGAGTATTAGGATGGCATACTTACTTTGAGAAATTACTTTCTGGCTGGTAGAGGAAAGACTCTGGGTAAAGAGAACAATTAGAAGGCTATTTCAATAGTAAAGGAAAAAAAATTATGAGAACTTGAACAATGGCAGTGGTTCTTTAAGAACCATTGTCAGAAATTAAAATGTATATGTATATGTAGCATGCATTCAAATAAATAATTATCTAGTGCTTTATAGACTCATGTAATGGAATCACACTACCTAGACATTTAAAAAATATTTTTTTATTACAATTCAGTGTGTTTTTGGTCTTTTCCTTCTAAATGATAATCTTTTTGAGGGCAGTCTATGTCTCAGAAAATCTTTGTATTTACTAGAGCTTGGGATTGGATACACAGTAGGTATTTAATGATATTTTTCCTTTATTCCAATTGACTATTTTTTATCCTTCATTCATTATGAAAAAGGCCATGACATCAGGGAGGTGATGCCATGACAAGCACATGATTTAGATTTGAATGCTGTGCTAAGTAACCAGCCTCACTTTCTCCTCTAGAGCATCTGGGTCTAGTGGCCAGCTGTGGATCAGAAGACCCAGAGATGGCCCTGAATGCATTAGGAGACCTTGGTCTTTTTTTAGTAGCAATACCATACTATATTTATTCAAATTAATAAATTTTAGAAAAAAGCATTGTCATTTGACAAGTATCTCATGTTTAAAGAAAGTTAATTTCATCTTATTTTATTTTCCTTCTGTAACATGCAAAATCATGCTTCAACATTCACTTTTAAAATCTTGAGTTGCAAATTCTATCTCTTCTGCCTACTCCAGTCTCCATTGAGAAAGCAAGTTATTTGACATAGGTTAAAAATGTTTAGTCATGAAAAATTAACCACAATAGTCATGTTGTAAAAGTAACTATAAGCCCTCCACTCCCCCCCCCCCCAAGAAATCTCAAGAAAAATAAAGTTTAAAAAAGTATCCATCAATCTGTATTCAAACACCATCAGCTCTTTCCTTAGGGTGGATAGTATTATTTATCATGAATTCTTCAGAATTTTCTTGGGACATAGCATTGTGGAGAAAAGGCATGTCATTTACAGTTCATCATCCTACAGCATTGCTGTTTCTTTGATATTAGTACATTTCCCTTAAAACAGATTAGCATTTGATCTTAATCACATACCACAATTTTTTTCAGCCATTCTCCAATTAGTGAACATCCCCTCAAATTCTAGTTCCTTGTAACCAGAAAAGAGCTTCTATAAATGTCCTCATCCATATAGATCCTTTTTCATCATATTTTGCATTGCTTCTGGAATACAGAACTGGTATTGGCATTGCTAAGTCAAAAGATATGCATAGTTTTACTGCCTTTTGAACATTGTTCCAAAACTGCTCTACAGAATTGTTAAATCTTTTCACAACTCCTCCAGCAGTGCATAAATGTCTCGTTTTTCTTACATCCCCTCCAACATTTGTCATTTTGTCTTTCTGTTCTACTGGATTCTGTCTAATCCAAGAGGTATAAATTAGTACCTCAAAATTATTCCAGCTTGGATTTTTCCTGAGTGAGTTAGGGCATTTAAAAAAATTATTTAAATAGATAGCATTGATAAACTCATGAAAACTGTTCATATTTTAAATAATTTATCAATTGAGAAATGCTTTTAATAAATTTGACCCAGTTCTCTTTGGTTGAGAAATGAGGCTTTTTCCAGAAAAAACTTGTTACAATATTTTTTCCCACAGTTGCTATTGCTAATAACTAGTTCACCACTCTTTTATGTGAATTAACTTAACCCATTTTACCTCTCCTTTTCCTTTCTCTCAGTACATTCCTCTCTTGCTCATTAACTTTATCTTTTTAATATATTATCCCTTCAAATTCAATGTCTTGTCTAGATATGCACTCTGGTTGTTTCATCAGGAAAGTTTGAAATTGCCCTATTTCATTTATTGCTCATGTTTTTTCCTGAAAGAGTTGGCTAAGTTTTGCTGTGTAATTGATTACTGGCTGTAATGCAACCTCTTTTGCTTTCTGGAATGTCATATTCCAAGTCCTATGATTCCTTAATGAAGAAGCTGCTAAATCTTGCATTATCCTGGTTGTTACTCCATGATAACTGCAGTTTCTTTCTGGCTACTTGCAATATTTTCTGTTTTACTTGAGAATTGTGAAATTGGGCTATAATATTACTGGAAATTTTTATTTTGTAATCTCTTTCAGGAGATAATTGGTGGATTTCTTCAATTTCTATTTTATCCTCTGCTTCTAGAAAATCCTTGATAATATCTTGAAAAACTATTTCTATGGTCTTTATTTTGGTCATGGCTTTCAGGAAGTTCATTAATCTCTTAAATTATCTGCCCAGGATCTGTTTTTCAGGTCAGTTATTTTTTTTCAATTAAATATTTCACCCAACTGTCTAGTTTTTCCATTCTTTTGGTTTTGGTTTATTGTTTCTTGATTTCTTATGAAGTCATCACTTTCCCTTTGTTCCATTCTATATTTTAAGGAATTTTTAAGTGAGATTTTGTATCTTCTTTTCCATTTAACCAATTCTGCTTTTATAAGGCATTCTTCTCCTCAATGTTGTTTGAATCTCCTTTTCTATTTGACTGATCTGATTTTTAAGATATTTTCTTCAGTATTTTTCATCTCCATCAAACTGCTGACTCAGTTTTCATGATTTTTCCATATCGGTCTCGTTTCTCTTCCAAAATTTCCTTTATCTCCTTTACTTGATTTTCAAACTCCTTTTTGAGCTCTTCCATAGCCTGAGCTCAATTCATATTTTTCTTGGAGGTTTTGGATGTAGAAGTTTTAACTTTGTTGTCTTCTGAGGGTGTGGTCTTCCTTATGATCATTGTAGCTGCCTATAGTCAGATTTTTTTTTCTTCTGTTGCTTGTTTATTTCCTCAGACTATGGGCTCTGCTTCTAGGGCAGAGGAAACTGTTCCAAGCTTTTGAGGGTCTTTGCAATTGCTTTCAAAGATATTTCTAAGTACCTGCAAGTTTTAATTTCTTCCAAGGTCTTATGAAAGATAATGACTACTCTCCTTGACAATGCTCTGGTCTATGGGTGACTATAAGAACCCTTTTCTGTTCAGGAATTGTGAGGAAAAGTACCTGCTCCACAGTGGTAGTAAGCTCTGTTGTGCTTCTGCCTATTTTCCTGGCTCTGGGAACCAAGACTAAGACCCAGAGCTGAGAATGGGTGAAGTAGCAAATTCCTGTCACAGTGTTAGCTGAGAAACCCCTTAATCACCCTCCAACTACCTGATCATGATTTCCTTTCAGTCCCTAGGCTGAGAGCCCTGGAAGCAGTTGCTGATGCTGATTCAGTGTCTCCCAAGGCCTCGTTGCTTTCCCTGGGGTCTGGTTTGTGTTTTTGAGGCCTGTGCTGGACTGGGTTCCAATCTCATCCCTGAGAGGCAGCATTTTTCTGCTGACCTTTTAAGTTTTCCTTGACAATCCCCAGTATGAGAGGGCTGGGAACTGCCCCAATGTCACTGACCCAGTTACCCCACAGTCTCTTCCTGGATTGTTGGGGCCAACTGGCTGCTCTATGTTCCTTTCTCATCCTGATGTAACAGACCCTTCCCACTGATCTTCCAGGTGATCTTGAGCTGGAAAATTGTTTCACTCCATCTTTTTGTGGGTTTTGCCACTATAGAATTTAGCTAAAGTCATTATTTAAAGGTATTTGGATTGGTTTGGAGGAGAGTAACTGCCTTTATTCTACCATCTCAGTTCTACCTCTAAAACACTGGCCTTTTAAAGCTAGGTCACAGTTTGACTTTGGCTATGCCCATCAAATTATTAAAATTAGGTAAGAAAAATGATTGTTGACTGACTATATGAGTAACTTGATGAGTATCTGTCCTATTTGAAAATACTGAATCTCTGTATTGGTAAATTTACAATTTGAAAAGTTCAGCAATAATTTATATTTATTTAGTACTTTAGAGCTTACTAACATCTTTATTGTGTTAACACTTGATATGCATAGCTATTGAATTTTATTTTATTTTATTCAGTCTTATGATATAAGCCTGTCAAGTTTGTTTTGGATCCTGTCTCTATCATCATTTCTCAACTATCCCTCTTAGCTTTGAGTCATCTGTTTATTTGATAAGCTTTTCATCTATGCTTTCATCACAGTCACTGGAAATAGTGTTAAATAGCACAGAGCAAATAAAAATCCTAGGGGCATAGCACCAGACCCTAACTTTTGAATTGACATTAAGTCATTAAGGACTCCAGAATTGGTCTAAACATTCATCCAGTTCCAAATCCATCTAACTGTATTATCATCCAAGTCTATGTTTTCCACAGGGATGACATGAAAGATTTTTTCAAAGATTTTGCTGTAATCTGAGATTATTACATTTCCATCATCTGGCTAACCATCAAAACAAAGGAAATGAGATCAATCTGGCATGATTTTTTCCATATGAAGTCATGTAAAGTCTCTGTGGTCACTACTTCCTTTGTTAAGATATGAACTAAATGTCCCCTTAATAATACATTCCATAAGATATTCTAGGTATTGCAATCCAATCAGGATTTGGGGTCCATAATTTACAAGCTTCATTCTCTTCACTTTTATAAAAACTGGGATATCTTCTGTGGTCCACATTGCTGTGACACCTCTTTTTGTATATAATCATTAAAAAAAAAACCCAAACAGTGAATATTAAACAATGAGGCCTGCTAATTCTTTTAGTATTTAAGCTCATCTGGATTAGATAACTTTGTATTAATGATTTTTGTTCCATCCTTGCCATATGAGAAGTCATTACACTTGGGAAAGAAAGCAGAAGTAAATTAGTTGTTTAAAAATCCTCCCTCCATTCTCTTCTCAAATCTGATTACCCACCTGTCTCAAGCAGTATCCCTACCTATTCTTTAATTTTCCTTTTTTTTCCTATCTACAGTTTTAAGAATTCTTTTGATTTTCCTGTCTTCCCTCATCAAGGCTTTAGTGCTATTTAAACATGAGACTTAAAGTATGTCACACTTTTGTACCTTCTCACCATGATTTGTGCTTGTTTCTATCTTGCAAGTAAGTTTTAAAAAATTGAAATTGGTAAATGAGTTCTGAATGCAGTCCTTTCCATTTATACAACTGTTCCTTTTTAAACTCATTGAAATTCCTTCTCTTAATGACATCAGAGTTTCATTCTTGAGTATCTCCCATTTGTTCTGATTTTACCTTTCCTATAGCAATATAAGTCATGTAATTCTACCTGTCATTCTTTTGAGAAGCTCTGAACACTGGTATAGGGACTAAATCCATGGATTTCATTGATATAGAGGATTCTTTGGTGAGGAAACTACCTTTGTTCTTACAAGTTGGCATCTTTTCTGCATTCTATAACCTTTGAGAGTCACCTCAAGCACTGAGAGGATAAAGAACCCACCCAGGGTCAGAAAGACAGTTTATGTCAAAGAGAAAATCAAGTCAGGTCTTTTTGGATCATTTCCACCATTCAAAATTGGCTCTCAGTAATCTAAGTTTTTTTTTCCCTTTTTTTTAGGTTTTTGCAAGGCAAATGGGGTTAAGTGGCTTGCCCAAGGCCACACAGCTAGGTAATTATTAAGTGTCTGAGACCGGATTTGAACCCAGGTATTCCTGACTCCAGGGCCGGTGCTTTATCCACTATGCCACCTAGCTGCCCCGATCTAAGTTTTGAAATCTATGGTTTATGCAGAATCATGACTAGGAATTCTGACCCCTAGGAACAAATTTATTTGTGAGCAAGATATATGGATGTAAATATAAACATATTTGTGTGTGCATAAGTTGGATTGGAGATAGGAGTAGATGAGTTCAAGGTATTAAAAAAGCTAGCAAATCCAGAGAGTCAGAGGTTGGAATGGAGTAGAAACTTCTTAACCAAGGAATGAGTTCTCAAGGGAAGATGGAAAGTTGCCTGAAAACCTATTAGATAAGTGGGAACAATAAGGATTTTCATAGGATGATACAAATTCTAAAAGCATGAATTGCTGAGTTGTCCTGACAAAATAACACTTTCAGTATAAACTAAGTAAAAAAAAATTGAGATTAGGAGTAAGAAAAATGAAAGAAACTGAACACAGGAGCATGCTCTTCTAAGCAGTGTTCATTGATTGTGTTCATTTTCTTGCCATTTTATATACATAACTGTATGATGGACTTATATACTAATTCATAGGGAACAAAATCTGTTAAACCTCTATTGTATACAGGACAGCTAGGTGGCCTGATGTCAGGCTCAAAATATTTCAAAATGGGCTTCAGATGCCTAATAGTTGTTGACTCTAGGTAATAATAGTTGACTCTAGGTAAGACACTTAATACATTGATCTTAATTTCTTTATCTGTAAAAAAGATGCAAAAAGAAATGACCAAGAACTCATTTATTTGGCAAGAAAACAAAAATTAGTGTCATGAAAAATAAGTCATGGCTGAAACAGTTGAACAACACAAGCAAGAATAGAATAATGTGTATAAGTAGAGCTGAAGAGACATTACAGATCATTAGAGATCATCTAGTCCTCCAACATTTATAAAGGAGAATCCTGAGAATCATAGAGGAGGCTAAACTCCTTCAAGGTCATCAAGGTTTATAAGTCATAGAGTTGGGATATAATCCCAAGTCATTCTAATTCTCATGATCTTCTTATTATATCATTGAAATAACACAGTGCCTTTTTGTGTAGATTAAAATTTATTATTAAATAAATGTACAGAAGTAAGATTAATAAAGCTACAATTTAATAAAGGTAAAGAAGAAGTCCAGATAAAGTGCTTTAAAAAAAATCCTGAAGATCTATCTAAGTACAATTTGGTAGAGATTATTCACTTCCTTGTGCTGTTAAGGTCAGCTCCTTGCTACTATGAAGCATTAGAAGAATTTCATAGAGAGACATATTTAGAATTGAAATAGGTTTTAAATACTGCAAAGTTCAACTCTCTATTTTTTGTAGATAAATGCCTTTTAGGCACAGGGAGATTAAGTGACTTGCTCAGGGTCACACAGTTAATACCAGAAACAAGATTTGAACTCATTTTTCTGACTCCAAGTCTAGTACTTCTTCACTGTACCACCTTGAGTCTGGTTTCATTAACGTCAATTTAACAATGAATTGGGGAGGCTAGGTGGTGCAGTGGATAGAGTACTGACCCTGGAGTCAGGAGTACCTGAGTTCAAATATGTCCTCAGACACTTAATAATTACCTAGCTGTGTGGCCTTGGGCAAGCCACTTAACCCCACTGGCTTGCAAAACCCTAAAAAAAATTAAAAAAAAATTAACAATGAATAATAATTTTAAAAGACATTAATAAATAACCTCTCTCATAATTTTTTTCTCTTTTCTTTCTGTTTGGACAAAGCTTGAACTTGGAGGAATGTGTAAAGTTTTCATCATGTTGTCAAACTGTAAAACATGGCTTTTTTAATTACTGAAAATCTCATTGATTTTTTAGTAGAGGCAGAAAGATGTCAATATCTCAAGGAAAATCTCAATATTTAAAAAAAATCACCTGCCTCTTAGAGAGATGATGATTACTTCCAGTGCTTTGACTATGGTGATCTTGTTCCAACAAATCCCCAAGTATTTCTTTTCAGAGACTTCTGTTTAATTCTAATGAGTTTGGCAAGCATAACTCTCTCCACCTGAGTGGGCAAGCTTCTTCCTTGAGTAGAAGAGCTTAAGGAAATCCCAGTCTTCATTTTATAAGCTCATCTTAGTGCCTTCACTTACTTAGTGCAAGCTGAATATTGGAATCAGAATACCTAAGAAAGGTATTATCCTTGCTTTTTTATATTACTTAGATTGACTAAAATTGATGTATTTGACTAGCTGTGTCTTACTTTTGCTGCTCTAATTCTAATCTTCATTACCTCTCCTCTATAGTATCATAAGAACCTTCTAAGTGGTCTCTCAGACTTCAGATCTCCAATTTTGACCAATTAATTTTTCTAAAATGTAGTTCTCACAAAATGTGGTTTTGTCATCCCTTTTCTGGGAAAAAAATAGCTTTCAGTGGCTCCCTGTTGTTTATCATACGCAATATTATTCCCAAATGTCTCAAGTCCCCTAACGGATGCCCAACTTCATTTATCTAGATCCTACCACAGTATTCTCACGTAAGGGAAATCACACACACACACACACACACACACACACACACACACACACACACACACACAAGCTCCCATTTATGTGTATTTGTTTGTGTGTGTATGCATCTAGGTGGTACAGTGGATAGAAAACAGACCCTGGAGTCAGGAAGATTCTTTCAACTGAGTTCAAATCTAGACTCTGATACTTACTGATGACCCCAGGAAAATCACTTAAACCTATTTGCCTCAGTTTTCTCAAATGTAAAAGGAATTGAGAAACCACTCTAGTATCTTTGCCAAGGACATATCAAATAGGGTCACAACGATTCTGACACAACTGAAGATTCAGAAACAACTGAACACAGCAAATTTCTATTAGGTATAAGTTCTGTTTTGATTCTAACTCTGTAATATTTCTTCTATCTGATAACTTTTCTCTAGGTCCATTGCTCAGGTTCTGGTAGATGTTCTTATAATCAGTTTTCCATGCAATTCCATAGACTTATAAAAGGTTTCCCTGCCTTCTTTCTTTACTTCTTTGATCCTCCTTTATTGTGTTGTCATAGTATATACATATGCTTGGTTATGTAGGTCCTCTGTTCAAAGTGGGGATCTTTAATGACTGCTGAAAAAAATTCTAGCTTTCAAAATCTCCTTCCCAATTTGTCACTACACTGCTTTTTCCAGTCTTGTGTCATTCTATTCTATATTTTGAGCTCTTTAAGATAAAGGTTTGCTTTTGTCTTTCTTTATATTTTTATTGTTTAGAACATTTGCTGGCATCGCCTGCAAAATCAATCTGATCCTTGTCCCTTCCTAGCAAAACCTTGGAGATATCAAGAATAGCAAATTTCACTCTCTTCAAAGGGAACTTCAATAGGATTAACAATAAGATATTAAATATAGGGGAAGCTTACTTAATCTGTTCACAAAAACTTTCTTTGGTATCTTGGTTCTACTTTATAGTCCAGAAACCAAGTTTAACCTCTGTCTCCAAAGTAACCCTTTTCTTATCTGCTTCTCTGTGCCTCCTTTTCCTTATAGGTAACCTTGTTCACCAAAGAACCAGTACCAAATTGAGAAACATAATTTATTGAAGTAAATCTGTGGACCTTGTCCCTTCTACAACCAGAGAAATCATTGCTATGAATAAAGAAATATGTCTATCAAAGATGGATGAAGTATACATAGACGAGGAGAAGCAAAACTGAGAAACTTGTCCTTGCTTGAACTAGAGATATTGCTTCACTGGGGGACCATGTGTACCAAAATCAATTATGACTTTTTCTTTTATGTGTAGTTCTAAGAAAGATGACATCTTACTGAAAGGAGAGTTGTTTGATGACAGAAAGAGAAATATAGTTTTCAAATAATAGGGATCTCAAAAATGTGTTTACCCTGTTTTGTAGACAGATAAGTAAACTTCCCCTATATTTAATATCTTGTTAATCTTATTGAAGTTCCCTTTGAAGAGAGAGACTAGCCATTCTTGATATCTCCAAGGTTTTGCTGAGAAGGGACAAGGATCAGATTGATTTTGTCGAAGATGCAAATCAGAGAGATTTTCTAGTTCATAGGCAAGAAAAATTTTCTGTGAGAACCAGCTGGGTATGACATCCCTACAATTTTCCTGCATTAGGGAATAAGCTAATGAAAGTAAGTGTGTGAGATGTCTTTGGAAATTTAGCAGTCCATAAAACGATACCTAATATTTCACCTGACAAAGAGTAGAGAGAAGCAGGTTCCAAACACAGGAGACAACCTGAGCAAAAGCATGGCTATGCTGCTATATGATGCTGTGACTTAGTATGATTTGGCTAAATCATGGAGCTTATGGGTGGGATAAATAAAAAGGAAAGTTTAGGAATATAAGGTGTTTCCATGTTATAGTAGACCTTGACTGTTAGGCATTGTAGACCTTCAAGTTTGGAGCATGCTGTCTGCAGCAAGAGTCCCCAAAATAGCATATGTATTATAACTGGAGTAAAGGATATCATGGGAAAATGTGAGATGAGTACAGGAGGAAGAGCAATAATAAAGCAAGAGAGAAGGATAATAGTTGATTAGTTCAAGTGTTGTACTGGTAGCAAAAAATATAGTCAACAAGTCAGTAATTATTTATGAAGTGCTTACCTTGGGTTGGACCCTATATATATCACATACTCTGAATTCAGATGCAAACAAACAAACAAACAAGTACAACAAAGGCAAGGTATGATTTCAAGATAAGTGGACTTGGTTGCTTTATGAAATGGATTTTCCAAATATTAAAGTGCCAGACAAATGTAGGTCTTCATTATTATCTGTTTTAGGGGGAATTTGAATCCCTATTCATCATCTTGCATTTCATAATCTTATAACCTGTATCAGAACCTTGAATGATATGGCCTTATAGTCATTAGGTCTGTGCAAAGAGAGATCATGGGGAGTCAATTAGAGGCAGGAAGAAGAGCCAGAGAACTTTAGAAAGTAATCACACCAGGCAATCTTTCCATTACTTCATTATGTTTTGAAATATTTTTACTTTAAGGAGGATTTCTTAGAAGACCATCTGTAGATGACAGTTGCTATTCCATGCCCTTTAAATTAATGAAGGTGTGAAAATTCATTTTCTGGTAGCTTAATCATGAGAATATAATAATAGCAATATTAGAATAATGACCATCACTTAAAGTACTGCTTTTCCATTTACAATAACTTTTATCTAATGAATCCAATGACCCACTAGTGAAGTCAGCAAATATTTCAACCTACTAAAATGGACAGAGAGGGAAGTTGGAGCCAAGGACATACATTAAATTACAATTTTCATCATGTACTAGGCATATTACAGTGAACAAGTCACTTTAGCTCTCTGGGTTGTTTTTCTCATCTAAATAAGAGATAGATATTCACACTGTATCATCTATCTTACAAGGTTATTTGATGCCTAGGGTTAATTAGCATCTCAGCACTCAAGAGGGGGTACCTTAGGATCTTGATGAGAAATGAAAATATGTAAGTTTTGGTTTTCTGCATTCGTGAAATGGGACAAAAATGTCTGTTATGGGGAATCATTTTTGTTATGCCTGCAGAATGTGTGTGTGTTATGCTTGTTTGCAGGGGTAGGAAGAGGAGAAAGACAAACTTGAGAAAACTTTTCTTGCCTTAATTCCTTTAACCTCATGTCGAGGAAGGCAATAATACTTTATGCTTGCTATTTATAGAATTCACACAGGCACTAAACAGAACCAATGTCCTCTAACTCCAAAACCATGGATCTTTAAAATCATAGGTCAATTGATACCCCTTGGAATTTGAAAGTTATGCATTAAGCCTGATACAATTCAAGCAAGCTAGAAAGGCAAGAATTAATCCATCCAACAGTAAAACTCCATTCATTGATTCATTCAATAAGTATTCATCAATCTCCTGTTATTTACAAATACTAAAGCTGAAACTTAAATACTTTGGTTGCATTTGGAAAACAGGAGTCAAGACTGATGTTGGGAAAAATTGTAGGTCAAAGGAAAAGTGGCAAGCTGAAGATGAGACAAATAGTGTCATTGAAGCAACAAACATAAGCTTGGAGAGATTTCAGGAGATAGTAGAGAATCAAAGGGTCTGATGTGCTTTGGTCCATGGGGTCATGCAGAGTCAGCCATGACTGAACAACTGAACAACAAAATTTAAATTAATATCCATTATTTATCTTCTCTTGGAGAAAATCATTTAATCTCTCTTGGAGTCAATTTTTTTACTTGTCTCTTTAGGGTTCTTTAAATATGCCATCAAATTGTCTGTTAAAAATTGTTTCTTATTCATCTACATTTATTTCCTTAATTTCTTTTTCTTATCTTATTACTATAGCCAGGATTTTTAGTACTAAGTCGATTAGAAGTGGTGACAATGAACTTCTATTTTTCTTCCTCTGAATTTATTGAAATGGATTCTAGTTTATCTCTGTTACAAAAAATGGTAGCTCTTGGTTTTTGATAAATGATATGTATCATTTTATGGAAAAGTGCATTTATTCCTAAATTTTCCAGAATTTTTAACAGAAATTGGTGTTTTATTTTATCAAAAGCTTTTTTACAGCTATTAATATAATATTTTGTTTATTTTAAATTTATAGCCAAAATTAAAGCTATTGCATAATCCTGGTATGTATATATGTATGTATATATGTGTGTGTGTGTGTGTGTGTATTTGTTTGTGTATCATATGTGGTCAATAATATATAATTTTTAAATATATTATTTTAGCATCTTTATATTTTATTTACTATTTGACATCTATGTTCATTGATGAAATTATAGTTTTTTAATTTTTATTCTTCCTGGTTTATGTATCAACACCATATTTCTGTCATAGAGGGTAGGATCTCTTGTTGTTTTTGCAAATAATTTAGATAACTTTAGAATTGTTTTTTGAATGTTTCCTTGAATTCACTGGTGAATCCATTTGATCTCATAGGTTATTTTTTGTGAAGCTCATTTATACCTTGTTCAGTTTCTTCTTCCGAAACTGGATTGTTAAAGTTTTATATTTACTGTGATTTTAATTGGTGACACAAATATTCATTTATTCAATTTAAGTTGTCATTTATAGAAAAATAGGGAAGAAAAATAATTTCTAATACTCTTTTATTCTTTTATTGTGAATTTTTTATTTTTAATGCTGTTAACTTTTCTGTTTTATAAATAAAATTTACTAAAACCTTTTCAAAAAAACTTTATTTTTAAAAATACCTACTGGATTTATTGGCAATTCAGGGGAATTTTGTTGTTTCCATTTTGTTAGTTTTTTTCTTTTATTGTTGATATATCTCCTCTGCTGTTTATTTGTTTTTCTTTTTAACTTCTTGGTTTTCTAGTATTTTTAGTTACAGTCTCAATTCCTTTATCTGTTCTTTCCCTTCATTGCTAATACAAGTATTTAGAGATATAAATTCTTCCCAAAGGACTGCTTTGGCTGCATCCCCAAAATTTCAGATTATGATGCCATGGTTGTCATTATCTTTAATGAAACTATCTGTTACTATGATTTGTTAGTTAATGCAACAGTTTTTTAGAATTAAGTTCCTTTGTCTCCAGTAATTTTTTAATGCTTTTTAGATTTTATTACTTGACAAAGATAGCAAAATTGGCTAAAAGTATGAAAGAAGTTAGATTTTAGACCAACTTCTCACACTTTATAGTGTGAGAAATTCCAAATGGGTATATGACCTAGATTTAAAAGGTCAGATCATAAACACATTAGAGAAATATGGAATAATTATAAATCAGAATTGTAGGAAGGTGAAAAAATTTAATGACTGAAACAGAATATCACAGAAGGTAAAATAGATAATTCTGATTACATAAAATTTTAGATTTTTGCACTCAAAATTTAATAAAATTAAGTTTAAAAGGGAAAGTATTAACTAAGGGAAAAAAATCTTTTCATCCAATTACTCTGATAAAGCTCTCATCTCCATAGTACAAAAGAAAAATATTCTACTTCCCACTTGATGAATGTTCTTCTAAGGATTGTTCTCAAGGGAAGAAACTTAAGCTATAGCCATTTGAAGAAATGCTCCAAGTCATTACTCAACTGAGGAATACAAATTACAGCATTTTTTTGATGCCATTTCACACCCATCAGTGTAGCATGGAGAACAAAAAAGGAAAATGATAAATGTGGTAGCAGTTGTGTGAAACAGGCACAAAGATCTTACTCTTGCTGAACCCGTGAATAAGTATAAATGTTCTGGAAAACAATGGAAATTAAGCACAAAACATTACTAAAATAGAGACCCTTTGACCCAGGTCTACGACTATTAGACCTATATTCAAAAGAGATCAAAGAAACTTGAAAAATCCTTTAAGTGCAAAAAATATTTATTAGCAGCTTTTTCTAGCAGCAAACATTTGGGAAATAAAATGATGCCCATAAATTAAGAACTGGTTGAGTTAGTTATGATGTATGATTTAAATGGAGTGTTATTGTACCACAAGAAATAAGAAGATAGAATTTCAGACAGATAAAGAAAGAATTCTATGAACTGATGTAGAGTGAAGCCGAGTGTAAACCAAAATATGAAATTCTAAATGTCAACAGCTTTCATTACTTTCATAATTCATTTCAAGCAGCTCTGTGGTGCAGTTCATAGAATTCCATCCTTGGAGTCAGGAAGACTTGTATTTGTGAGTTCAAATCTGATCTCAGATACTTAATATCTGTGTGACCTTAAGCAAGTCACTTAATCCCTATTTGTTCCAGTTCATCATTTGTAAAATGAACTAGAGAAGGAAATGGCAAACCATTCCAGTATTTTAGCCAAGAAAACAAAATTGAACAATTTATGTGTATTGTGTGTGTTTGTAAGTGCATATAGCTAAACTGAACAGGAACCACTGCACAACAAGTAATTCAGTTTAGTAAATATTAAGTAACATTTCTGTGCTAGGGACTGTACTAAATATTAAATATAAACAAGAGACCCTCAATATAAATAAGAGTGCCCTCAAGTTGCTTACGATCTAATGGAGAAAGACAACACAAGAAAGAAGCTGAAAATTGGGGATACTGGATCAGAGGCACTATGTTCCAGTGAGTCAGTGCCAAAGCAGGTTTGCTGATGGGAAAAAAGGAAGTTTGGGAGCCCCCTAAAAAGGAAAACTTTTGAAAGAGTTTAATGCTCTGCCCTTCAATCAGAAGGAAGAGGCAACTGAGGATACTTGAGAATCTGAGTCCTCCTATGTGGTGATGAGATTTCCAATCATCAGTTTATTTTGGGCAAGGCTTGATGTTTAGTGGAGTAAAAGCAAAGTTGAGTTGTTGATGAAAAAAAGTTATAAACTGATGAAAATATAATGACCAGAAGCAGAATAAAAATTTATACAATATCAACAATAATGTAAAAGCAATTTTGAAAACTGTAAGAATTATGATGCATATAATAACTCGTCATAATTCCAGAGGATTGATGAGGAAACAAATTATGTATTCCAGATTTCAGAGAGCAATTCCCATTTCTGGGGCATTGTGTTTCCTGTTCCTTTCCTTCCCATATCCCATTCCTTTTTTCTCTCTATTCTTTCCTTCCTCCCTCCCCTCATTCCCCAAGGACTGGCTATTGAAAAGGAAATTTTGTGTCTCTGTAGATGGTGATTTTTTTCCATGACCAATCTAAAAAAAAATCAGCAAACCGCAACTGGAGTGAGTGTTGGAGAATAAAGAAGTCTTATGTCACATGTCACTCATGTCTTGATCTATTCAGATAATTTTTTTTGTAAATGTCTAACTTCCTTCATTTGTGATGTGGCATTATTTTTAAAAAAATAATTCCTTAATAGTAATTCATATTTGTGTAGTGATATATTGAAGCACTTATTCCAACTCTCTCTAATTCTTGTGGTGCCTTGAAAGTGACTCTGTCTTAATCTTCAGAACTTTAGGTTTACCCCTGAAAAGTTACTTTTTTAAATACTATAAGCTCAAATCTCCATTGCAGTATGTGGTTTTCCGCACCTCTACTGCTAATCTCCAATTAAAATATTTTTTTTTTGGCAAGGCAATGGAGTTAAGTGACTTGCCCAAGGTCACACAGATAGGTTATTATTAAGTGACTGAGACTGCATTTGAACACAGGTCCTCTTGGTTCCAGGGCCCAGTACTCTATCCACTGCACTACCTAACTGCACCAATAAATTAGCTTTTACAAAAGAATATTTACTGTGTAGATACAGCAAGAATAGTATTACAAATATTATTCCCTCCCCAATCATTGGAGCCTTACTCTCTGCTACTTCAGAATATAAGCTCAGATTTAAAGTGTTTGCCTTTCTAGAAGCAGGGATCTCCAGCCTTTCCCACATGATGATTACATCAGCCATTTATAATGTGCTTACTCGCAATACCTAATGTAATGGAGATTCTATCAAAGCTACTATTCTGATTTACAGATGAAAGGCAATTTTTCCCCATCCTCTTTTATTTTTTAGATGAGGAAATTGAAGCCCATCGGGAAAACAGATGAACAAACCAGTACTTTAACTCCTCCTCTATTTTAGAATCTCATATTCTACTTTCACTAGCACCTTCTTTCTCTCTCCTGGACCCAAGAACTGGTTGCTTCATTAAATAATGATCCTACTACTCCAGGAATTTCTCCAACACAGAATAAGCTATAGAGAAGATTTCTGTTCAAGTATGTTGGGTAGGACTTAGTAAGATTTTATGAAAGCATCTTTATAGCTGCCATTCTCCAGTCTACTTTTCCTATTGCTTAGGTTTGTGTGATCACGTAAGAGCAGTCAGATAGTGCAGGAAATAAAGTTCTGGGCTTGGAGACAGGGAAACTTGAGTTAAAATCTGGCCCTGAGCATTTTCCTAGCTGTATGATCTTGGGCAAGTCAATAAACATCTGTTTCAATTGTAAAACAAGTATAATATTGTTATTTAGTCATTCCAGTCATATCAGATTCAACTGGGGCAAATAGAGGGAAGTGACTGCCTAGCATCAAACAGCTAGTAAGTGCCTGATGCCAGATTTGAACTCAGGAAGATGAGTCCTTCCTGACTATCCATTGCTCCACCTAACTGCCCAAAAGAAGCATAATAATTTCATCTTTTTTTCTGGGGATTAAATAAGATAATAATTTGCTTCTTTCTTGGGGACTTCATCAAATATATTTTTTTTCAGTTATATTTATAAGCAAATAAGTGCTATCATCAAAACATTTAGTGTCTTTGCCTTTAGTCATAAAACTAGAAAGCGGTTGAGGTGCTTTTTATATATAGTTTTCCACTGGAACATAAGCTCTTTGAGGGTAGAAGCTATCTTGGCCTTTGAAAAAGATAGTAAAAGGAATAGCAAAACATACCTTAGAATTTGCAAGGAAAGTCTTTGTAGCCTAGGAACCTCTTCAACCAATAAACTAAAGCTGGTTTCTCATAGTCTGCTGGATGGTGCAATAAATAAAAGAGTGATCTTAAGAGTCAGGAAGACAGAGTTCAGATCCTGTCTCAGCCTTTACCCATGTGAAGATGACATAGAAAAGTACATATAAAGTACTATATGAATCTAGGTTATTAATTCTAAGAGGCAGCTTCCTTTTCCCCAGCTCAATACATCAGAATTCTAGAGCACTTTAAAAGTTTGCAAAATGGGGAGATTAGGTTGTGCAGTGGATAAAGCACTGGCCCTGGAGTCAGGAGTACCTGGGTTCAAATCCAGTCTCAGACTCTTAATAATTACTTAGCTGTGTGGCCTTGGGCAAGCCACTTAACCCCATTTGCCTTGCAAAAAAAAAAACCTAAAAAAAGGTTGCAAACCACTTTCATCATAATTCTTTGAAGTTAGTCAATTAATAGATAAATATTTATTATTAAGTATTAACTATGTGCTAGAGTTATGACTCTGGGCAAGTCACTTCACCCTGTTCACCTCAGTTTCCTCATATATAAAATGAGCTGGAGAATGAAATAGCAAACCACCTTAGTATCTCTGTCATGATAACTCCCCAAAAGGGATCATGAGGAGTTGAACTCCACTGACAAACAACTCAACAAGTCATGGGTCAAACCCTTGATTGTTAAGTGCTTGGGTTACAAAGAAAAGCAAAAGGCTATCCTGTTCTAAAGGAATTCAAAGAATCAACACATCTGTGTCTGTGTGTGTGAGTGTGTCTGTCTGTTTGTTTCTCTCTCTCTCTCTCTCTCTCTCTCTCTCTCTCTCTCTTTTCATCTCTCACACACACACATACACATCTCTCTCATACACACATCTCTCTCTTTGTCTCTCTGTCTCTCTGTGTCTCTCTCTCTCTGTGTCTCTGTCTCTGTCTCTGTCTCTGTCTCTCTCTCTCTCTCTCTCTCTCTCTCTCTCTCTCTCTCATTGTACCAAACCCATGATTTCATCAGCATAAAGAGCTACCAGTATGGAAACTTTCCATTTAAGCACATCAGCAACTTCCTAATAATTTATAACATTAGAAAGTTGCCAAGTGATTGGAGAGATTAAATGACTTGCTATAATGGTCCCACAGATAGTTTGTGTCAGTTCAAAAAAAAATCCGCAGTCCTTTCTAACTCACTACTTGGCAACCTATACACTAGAGATTCCCAAATCTTTTGATATCAGGACCTCTTTATAGTTTTAAAATGATTAAGGATCTCTAAGACCTTTTATTTGGAGAATTATATGTATTTCATTATATCTATTCATATTAAATCATATGAGAATGATAAAATTTGAATATATTTATTAATTCATTTGTATATAGTAATAATAGACTTTCAGCCAAGATGGCAGAGAGAAGACAGGCACTGTGAGAAGTGCTCCTCTTTCCCCTCAAAAACAACATGAGAGAAACCTCTCAACAGAAATTCAATCAAGAAAACCCAGAAAGAGAAGTTAGGAGAAGAACACCTACCAAGAAAGTCTGTCTCAGGGGACTGTGGGTGAACCGAAAATTGAGAGCAGTGGATCAACTTGGGGACAGCAGCTGGGGGAAGCCAAAGGGCCAGTCTCAGCTGTAGAGACTTAGATGAGTGGCAAGTCGGAGATCCAACTTTAGCTGCAGGCTCTTTGGTCAGGGGGAGTGGAACTATGGGAGGGTCAGTTCCAGCACAGAGTTTCAGAGCAATCCTGGAGAACAACCTTCTGGACCAGGGACCTAAGCTCCATACTTTCAGCAGAGCCCTTTGCCCAGAACAAACAATAAATGACCCCCACCCCCTCAGGGCAACAGAATTCACTATGATGAAAGAGATTAACTCCCTCCTCCAGGATTTACAACATTGTTCAAGGTCAACCCAAACCCTGCTTCTGAGGGTCCCAAACACTCCAGAGGAATCAACCAATGTCCCCTACAGGCCAGTCCTTGGAATTACTAAGCCAAGTGAAGAAAGCATCTAGGATCTTCAAAAGCAAACCTCTGAGAGCCAGCTCCCTCCCCAACACAAGATCCTAGAAAGATGAAAAAAGATAAGAGAAAGGGGGCCTATGGAGAAATATTTAGAAAATACAGGTTCTAACCCACAGACATCTAGCACTGCTGAGGAGAATATGAATTGGTCTCCAGCCCAGAAAGACTTCCTTGAAGAAATCAGGAAGGAGTTTAAAAATCAATTGGAAAAATTAGGAAAAGAAATTCAAGAGAAAATTAACATCTTGCAACAAGGAAAAAAAATCCTTGGAAAATACAAATGGACAAATACAAAATGAGAAAAACTTTCTCAAATCTTCAACTGGGAAAATGCAAAAAAAAGTGATTTTTCTCATAACTATACTTGCGCAAATGGAAAACTGTTTCAAAAATAGAATTGACCAACTGGAAAAGGAGTTGCAAAAGATGAATGAAGAAAAATCTTCTCTAAAAAAAAGAATAGAATCAGCATAAATTAATGACTTCATGATTGTGTTAAACACAACCAAAGGATTGAAAAAATAGAAGAAAATGTAAAATATCTCGTCAGCAAAACCACTGACCTTGAGAGCAGATCAAGAGGGGAGAACCTGAGAATTATAGGCCTTCCTGAAAACATTGAAGAGAAAAAAAGGCTGGATTTAATATTACAGCATTTAGTGATGGAAAATCGCCTGATATCATGGAATTAGAGGGCAAAATAGTTATGGAAAGAATATATCAATCCCCTCCAGAAAAAGATCCTAAAATGAAAACACCAAGGAATGTTGTGGCTAAAGTCCAGAACTATAAGATGAAAGAAAAAAATCCTGCAAGCATCCAGCAAGAAAAAAAAAATACCAAGGAGCCACAGTAAGGATTACACAGGACCTGGCCACAGCAACCTTAAGGAATCAAAGGGCCTGGAATGAGATATTCCGAAGAACAAGGGAGCTTGGAATGCAGCCAAGAATCCACCGCCTGGCAAAGTTGAGCCTTCTTTTCCATGAGAAAAGATAGCTATTTAATGAAATCAGAGACTACCAAGACTTCCTGATGAAAAGATCAGAGCTAAATAGAAAATTTGGACATCAAATAAGAGGCTCAAGAGACACAAGAAAAGGTAAAAAACAAAACAAAACAAGACTACTATCCAATAAGATGAAATTGGCTATATACCCACTTGGGAGAAAGTGTCTCAAAACTCTTGAGAATTGTAACTCTATTAGAGAGAATATATATAGCTAGAAGTGATGAACACTCATAACTTTTCTGTGACTCAGATAGAATGATTTTAAAAAATTACCTCCTTACAAAGGGGGGCACTAAGGAGAAGGGAGGATGGAGGGAGACCGAGTGGGGTAACTCTCATTAAATTAAGAGGTACAAAATACGTACTGTAATTGAGGAGAAGAAGGGAGGAGGTGAGAGCCAACTGAATCTTCAACTCATCAAACTTGCTCAAAGTTGACTTAGCCACACTTAAGAAACTTATCTTACCTTTCAAACATTAAAAGGGGAAAAGAAGAGGGGGAGATGTAGAAGGGGATAAAAAGGGGAACTAACAGAAGGAAAGGAAGAAGGGGAAAAGGATAAGGAGAAAGAAAAGGGAGGGGTTTTTGATATAGGAGGGCAATCACACTGAAAATGGTAGTAATCATAAACAAAATATTGGGAAATATGGATAAAGTGAAAAAAGGAGAAAAATACAAACAGAAGGAAGATAGCATTGTGGGCAATAAAGAGTTAGTAATTATAACATTGAATGTGAATGGAATGAACTCTCCATTAAAATGTAAGCAAATAGTAGAGTGGATTAAAAACCAGAATCCTGCATTATGCTGCTTACAAGAAACTCATTTGAAGCGGAGAGATACATATAGAGTAAGGGTAATAGGTTGGAGCAAAATATATTTTGCTTCAGCTGAAGTGAAAAAAGCAGGGTAACAATCCTTATCTCAGACAAACCAGATGCAAAAATAGCATAAATATAGATAAGAAGGAAACTATATCCTCCTAAAAGGTACCATAAACAAGAAAGTAATTTCAATACTAAATATGTATGCATCCAATGGTACAGCATCCAAATTCTTAGAGGAGAAGTTGAAAGAACTGCAGGAAGACATAGATAGCAAAACTCCACTAGTGGGAGACCTCAATACCCTCCCATCTCAGATTTAGATAAATCTAATCATAAAATAAACAAGAATGAAGTTAAGGAGGTAAATAGATTGTTAGCAAACCTAGATATTATAGACCTATGGAAGAAATTAAATGGGGATAGAAAGGAATATACTTTTTTCCTGCACTACATGGCACTTACACAAAAATTGACTATGCACTAGGACATAAAAATCTAATGATCAATTGCACAAAGGCAGAAATAGTGAAAACATTTTTCTCAGATCATAATATAATAAAAATCATATGCAATACTGGGCCAGGAAGATATAGACCCAGAACTAATTGGAAACTAAATAACCTCATTTTATAGAATGAGTGAATCAAGCAACAAATTAGAGAAAGAATTAATTATTTCATCCTAGATAGTGACAATAATTAAACAACATAGCAAAACCTATGGGATATACTCAAGGTGGCTGCCAGGGGATATAATATATCTTTAAATGCTTACATGAAAAAATTATAGAATGAAGAAATCAATGAACTAAATAAGGAACTAAAACTTTAGAGAAAGAACATATTAAAAACCTCCAATAAAATACCAAATTAGAAATTCTAACAGTTAAAGGAAAAAAAATAATAAAATCAAAAGCAAGAAAACTATTGAACTAATCAATAAAAACAAGAGCTAGTTTCTGAAAAAAACAATAAAATTAATAAACATCTGCTCAATTGATTAAAAAAAGAAAGAAGAAAACTAAATTGCTAGTATCATAAATGAAAAAGGAGAACTCACCACCAATGAGGAGGAAATTAAAATAATAATTCAGAATTATTTTGCTCAACTCTATGTCAATAAATCTCACAATCTTAGTGAAATGGATGAATATTTCCAAAAATCTAAGTTGCCCAGATTAAATGACAAAGAAATAAAAAACCTAAATATCCCTATCTCAGAAAAAGAAATTCAACAAGCCATTATTGAACTCCCTAAGAAAAAATCTCCAGGGTCATATGGATTCACAAGTGAATTCTATCAAACATTTAAGAACAATTCATTCCAATTCTATAGAAAATCTTTGGAAATATAGGTGAAGATGAAATTCTGCCTAATTCTTTCTATGACACCAATATGGTACTGATATCTAAACCAAGAAGAGTTAAAACAGAGAAAGAAAATTATAGACCTATCTCCTTGATGAATATAGATGCAAAAAATCTCAAACAAAATCTTAGCAAAATGATTACAACAAGTTATAACTAGGATAATACATTATGATCAAGTAGGATTTATCCCAGGAATGCAGTGCTGGTTCAATATTAGGAAAACTGTTAGTATACTCAATTATATCAACAGCAAACCTATCAGAAATCATATGATTATATCAATAGATGCTGGAAAAGCTTTTGACAAAATGCAGCACCTATTCCTACTAAAAATACTAGAGAGTGTAGGAATAAATGGTTTGTTCCTTAGAATAATAATCAGTATCTGAAACTATCAACAAGCTTTATATTCAATGGGGATACACTTGATGCATTTGCAATAAGATCAGGGGTGAAACAAGGATGCCCATTATCACCACTACTATTCAGTATCATATTAGAAATGTTAACTCAGCAATAAGAGAAGAAAAAGAAATTGAAGGAATTAGAATAGGGAAGGAGGAGACAAAACTCTCACTCTTTGCAGATGAATTGATGGTATACCTTGAGAATCTCAAAAAGTCATCTAAAAAACTGCTAGAAATAATTAACAACTTTACTAAAGTAGCAGGATATAAAATAAACCCTCATAAATCCTCAACATTTCCATATATGATTAGTAAGATACAGCAGAAAGACGTAGAAAGAAAAATTCCATTCAAAGTAACCTCAGACAATATAAAATACCTGGGAGTCTACCTGCCAAGGAAGACTTAAAAACTTTTTGAAAGCAATTACAACATGCTTCTCACACAAATAAAATCAGATTTAAATACCTGGGCAAACATCAACTGTTCATGGCTAGCTCAAGCTAATATAATAAAAATGACAATTCTACCTAAATTAAACTACCTGTTTAGTGCCCTACCAATCATAATTCTGAAATATTACTTTAATGAGTTAGAAAAAGTTGTAAGTAAATTCATATGGAGAAATAAAATGTCAAGAATTTTCAGTGATTCAATGAAAAAAAGTGCAAAAGGAGGTGGCTTAGCCTTACCAGATCTAAAATTATATTATAAAGCATCAGTCATCAAAACTGTCTGGTATTGGCTAAGAAACGGAGTTATGGAGCAATGGAATAGACTAGGTGCAATAGCAGAAAATGGTTATAGTAATCTGCTGTTTGATAAACCCAAAGAATCCAGCTATTGGGATGAAAACTCTCTCTTTGATAAAAAACTTTTGAGAAAATTTTAAGTTAGTATGGAAGAAACTTAGAGTAGACCAACACCTCACACCCTATACCAAGATAAGTTCCAAATGGATACAGGATTTAGATATAAAAAAATTATTATAAACAAACTAAATGATCAAGGAGTATTTTACCTGTCAGATCTATGGAAAGGAAAGCAATGTATGATCAAGGAAGAGATAGAGAACTTCATTCAAAACAAACTAGATAATTTTGATTACATTAAATTGAAAAGCTTTTGTTCAGACAAAACCACTGTATCCAAAAATCAAAAGAAATATAGTAAATTGTGAAAAAATTTTTGCAGCTAGTATTTCTGACAAAGGCCTCATTTCCAAAATATACAGAGAACTGAGTCAAATTTTGAAAAAAAATTTCCCCAGTTGACAAATGGTCAAAGGATATCCAAAGGCAAATTTCAGTTGAGGAAATCAAAGCAATTCATAGTCATATGAAAAATTGCTCCAAATCATTACTTATTAAATAAATGCAAATTAAAGCATTTCTGAGATACCACCTCACACCTCTCAGACTGGCCAATATGACCAGAAAGGACAATGATCAATGTTGGAAGGGATGAGGGAAATCTGGGACACCATTACATTGTTGCTGGAGCTGTGAACTAATCCAATCTTTCTGGAGAGCAATTTGGGATTATGCCCAAAAGGCAATAAAAATGTGCATACCCTTTGACCCAGCAATACCACTACTGGGTCTAAACCCTGAAGAGATTATGAAAAAAGTGTAAAAACATCACTTGTACAAAAACATTTATAGCAGCCCTGCTTGTGGTGGCAAAAAGTGGAAATTAAGTGAATGTCATTCAGTTGGGGAATGGCTTAACAAACTGTGGTATATGTATGTCATGGAACATTATTGTTCTATTAGAAATCAGGAGGGATGAGAATTCAGGGAAGCATGGAAAGATTTGCACGAACTCATGCTGAGCGAGATGATCAGAACCACAAAAATATTATATACCCTAACAGCAATATGGGGGTGAAGATCAAACTTGATGGATTTGCTCATTCCATCAGTGCAACATCTAAGGAAAATTTTGGGTAATTTTCAATGGAGAATACCATCTGTATCCAAGAAAGAATTATGGACTTTGAACAAAGACCAAAGACTATTACCTTCAAATTATTAAAAAAAACCTGTTATCTTATTATGTCATTTTACTATCTCATACTTTGTTTTTTTTTTTCCTTGAGGATATGATTTCTCTGTCATCACATTCACCTGAGATCAATGTATACCATGGAAACAATGTAAAGACTAACAGAATGCCTTTTGTGGGGGTGGGGGAGGGAAGCAAGAATGGGGGAACATTGTAAAACTCAGAATAAATAAAATCTTTCTAAATAAATAAATCAATATAATAATAAATAAACACATATGTTAATATAGACTCAATTTTCAGAATGCAAAATGAGAAGAGCAATATTGTCCTATTTTGTCTTAATAGAAGACAATGATTCTCATTGTTGCCTCTGTATTTGATCTATTTTGACGTACTGTTTTAATTAAAACATATGAAAAAAAGATGACCTTACACAGGTAACTGGAAAAGAAAGGAGTACTTATAATCACAAATAATGTCAGTATTATTATAAAAATTGTTTTGATAAAATGGAACTTTTTAAAGAATTTATGGCATGGTTATACTGTTAAATGTTTAACAATCAGTTTTCCAAACTAAAAAACACAAGTATGTAAGATATATCTCTAAATTTAATCTGCATTGTTAACATTTCCCATTAATTTTATGTCTACATATGCAAAAGAAAAAATAAATCAGATATTAATTTGTAGCCTTTAATGATTTTAAAGATATATATGCTCATACTAATAATTTAACAGTTGGCTGAGTAAGCACACCTCTGGTGGGGATACTTTGTATTTCTTAAACCACATTTTGAGAACAACTGCACTATATTATACTATATTATGCTACAGAAGCATGTAGTTGTATTAATAATTTCATCTTATGTAGATAAAAGAAACTAAGGGACAGTCACTGACATGATTTGCATGATATTATGCAAAGTATTTACTTTAGAACTTGGATAAGAGCCCATGTCTTCTACCCCCCACAAAATCAGCACTATTTCTTCAATAACATAAGCTTGATTTAGAATCAAGAAAACTTGACCGTGATACATAACTTCTCTAGGTAGTATTTTCTAGCTTTGGGATGTAAGCTGTTCTAAAACCCTGGCAGATTTCAAACTTGGAAAAGTGTTTTAGGATAGAATGCAGTGGAGCAATGTAATTCAATTCAGCAATTTTTTTTTAAACACCCGTTGATGTTTAAGTAGTTATGTTAGTTGACTTAAGTAGTTTGTTAGTTTGGGGCATCTAGGTGGCAAAGTAGATAGAGTCTTAGAGCTCCTCTTCCTCAGTTAAAATCTCATCACAGGTACATACTGTGTGACCTTATTCAAGTCTCTTTATTCTGCCACAGTTTCTTCATTTGTAAAATGAGTTGGAGAAGGAAATTGCAAAAAACATTCTAGTTTCATTGCTGAGTAACCCATGTGAGGTCACAAAGAGTAGGACACAGTTGAAAAATGACTGAACAACATACAAGGCAACAGAGATGCAAAGATGAAAATAATTAAAATCTTTGGTCTCAGGATGTTTATATTTTATTGGCATTTGCAATATGTATATAAAATAAATAAATACAAGGTAATTTCAAAAGGGAAAGAGTATGTCAAACAATGAATTATTCAGAAAATACTTATTAAACACATGCACTAAGCTAGATTCTGGAAATACAAATACAATGAATGAAATACCTAACTCTCATTAGGAGTTTTATTCTTTTGAGAGGATAAATATCTATGTAAGCTGGGCTCTCATCTATAATACACATTTACAATTGTTAGCCAACATTTATAATAGTTCTACACTTAGAACGGTAAATATAGAGTCATGATTATTTTCTGTATTATAGAGTGAATTTCTCCAACAATGGGTTGGAGTTTGGGCTCCCAACTCTGTTCTAGGAAAGGTTTCTCTCTCTCTCTCTCTCTCTCTCTCTCTCTCTCTCTCTCTCTCTCTCTCTCTCTCTCTCCAAAGACAAGTGAGACTCCTAATAGGATCTATATCTGGGGGGAATCGAACAGGTAATTGAGAAGAAAAATCCTGAATGGACATATTGATATAGTGGAAAAAGCAGTAGACATGATGACAGGAAAGAATAGAATTTTAGACCAATCCATATTACTCATTAGTAATGTAGAATCACAGTTATTTAGAACTGGAAGAGATCTTAGGTGATGAGTATTATGGTGAGGGTGGTGATGATGAGACTGAAGATAACAATGATGAAAATGAATAAGAATGTTGGGTCTGAAGTCATGAAGACCTGATTTCAAATTCTTCCTCATATATTAGCTCTGGGACCCTAAAGAAGTTACTTTACCCTATTTGCCTCAGTTTACTCCTCTATATAATGAACTAGAGAAGGAAATGGCAAATAACTTCAGTATCTTTGGCAAAAAGTCACAAATGGTGTCATGAAGTCAGACAACTGAAACGAATGAACAATAGCAAACCACAAAGTACCTAAAAACATGAACTTTTGCTATTGCTATATAATAGCTATAACAATAATATTTTAATAGCTATGAGCTATTGTTAGAATGTTAGTTCATTTGGATTCAAAGGCATTGAAGATGATCTCTTTGTTCAAAACAGCCATGTTGATGTTCCAGAAGCTGCTACTTTATCCAAAAGAAAAACAAATTCAAGTAAGCCTAGAATAAGACAAGAAGTGGGGTGGGGACTAGAACAGGTACGTCCTATTTCATCTAACTCAGATGGGATAGGATCAATGAGGAAAAGGAAGCAATTATTTCCCAGATCATGGTAAACAAACTGGAATGAGTATAGTTTAAGTTGTAAACCAGATCACAAATCCTAAGAGAAATTGTCACAAATGGAAAGAGCAGACCATGAGATCAGGGGTCAAAATGCCATAGGAATGAGTGAAGAGAGAACTGAGGTTGTAGACTGATATAATCTAAGTTCACCTCATTCTCTTATTTTCTAAATTATTATTTTTATTCTTGGTCCAGAGGTCATGATGATTCATAGAGAAAGAGAAACTAGAAAAGTGATTTCCAATAGATGTAGATATGAGAAGCTGATTGAGCTGACCATTTCAGTGGGAGTCTTAGGAAACATGAGCTCATGATAGGCAGAAATTGTGATTGTATTGGATAATTCTTCTTTCTCCTTCTGCTCTTCAGATTCAGATTTCCTTATTGCCATGTGGGTCTTCAGCATAGTAGAAACTGTGGGGTGGACTCGGGCTTACAAATGTTGATAACTAGAGACCCAAACAGATAGTACATGAGACTGGCAGAGCCTAGCCTGCTGAGACATCCAAGATACTGGATCAGGGATGAGAGTCGGGGAAAGAAGTAGTAGCACAGTTTCTGGGACTTAGTAGTCTCTATATAAAGTTTTATTACCTTCCCATCCACTTTCCCAAATCCCAAGCCTGGTAGTTATCAAGAATACCAAAAAGTGGTGAATAATACTACTCATAGTTTGCTTTTCCTCATGTAATACAAGATCTACAACTGGGGATCTATTTGCATATCTCTCTAACTATTCATTTATCATAAACTGTGGGTGCTTCGTAATTCCCCAAATCATATCTAAAGAGTTGGGGAGATAAAGGAAGTAAAATGAAGGTTGGTTTCAAATAGGAGTACTTAACATTTTTCTTTTGCTGTTGTTTCCTTAACTTTATAATCATAGTGAGTTGAGTAGCTGTGTCTTTTGAATGAGGAGGTAACTTTAGCAGCTTGATGAGAGGTTCAATTTTTTTAACCACATAAAAGAAACAGGTAAGCACAAAAGATAAAAAGATTTCTCTGAATATAGAAAATTGAAAAGTGTGCACAAAGAAAACCAGTCTAACCAGGCTAAAAAGGGAAGTAATCAATAGGAGAAAAAAATCCTTTGGATCAAAAACTCTAATAATGTTCTGATATCTTAGCTATATATACTGGAATATCATGGTGAGATAAAAAATGATGTGACAGTCTCAAAAGAAACTGGGAAGATTTCTGTGGATCGATAGAAAACAAAATGAGCAGAATTAGAGCAATTTAAATGATGTAGAGAAAACATCTTTGAATGATTTTAGAACTCTAATCACACAATAATGAATCAAGAGTCCAAAAGAATGAAACTGAGGGAATCCATATAGTTTCTAACAAAGGAGATGAACTTAAAATGAAGAAAGAAATATACATTTTTAGACTTGGTCAAGTTGGAAATTAGGTTATTTGATCTTTGTAAATAAGTACTAAGGATTTACTTTTTTTAGTTTTTACAACAGAAGGTAGAAAATAGGAGGCATAAATTAATTTTTAAATAAAAACAAGTATATTTAATCTATGAAAAGTTATACTTACTCCAATATAAATTTATTACTGTGTAGAACTATTTCAGTGAAATTAAATTTCAGGCATAAGTGTTGACTCTGTGGAGTGTAATTACTGAATATTCCTATTTCTGTTGTCATTTGTCTTAGTTTGGAAGCAAATAGAATTTTGTTGCTGGAGAAGACTTTTGAGAGTCTCTTGGACAGCAAGGAGATCAAATCAGTCAATAATAAAAGAAATTAATTCAGACTATTCATTGGAAGGTCAAAGACTGAAGCTGAAGCTTAAATGCTTTGGCCAGATGCTGAGCAGATGGGACTCATTGGAAAAGACTCTAATGTTGATGTTGGGAAAGAGTAAAGGCAAAATAAAATGGGGAACAGAGGATGAGATTGATAGGTAATGTCATGGAAGCAATGAACATGAATTTGAACAATATTTAAGAGGCAATAGAGGATACAAGAACTTTATGTGCCATAGTGCATTGAGTCATGAAAAGTCAAGTAAGCTGAATGACTAGACCATTAAAAGACTTATTGAACATAAGAGATGTTTTCAAGATTTTCTCCTCATTTTTGCCTACCATTTAGCTATAAATACTTTGCAAATGGATGCTTTTATGATGTCATTGCCACACTCAAGAAATTAAGAATATTCCTTTCAAATACTTATGCATCCTTGGGTTTTCTTGAGGGAAATATAATAGGTGGATAGGTACTGCAATGAGGAGAAGCATTGAAAAAGTTTTGGTATGTGTTTGGAAAATGATTAACCTCAAACATCTTGATATTTCCCAATAAATAGTGAATTCCTCTTTCAATGGAGAACAATGTATTTAATGACCCAGTTTCTTGGATCTAATATTCTAGGATGCTTTCTTTATAGAACTATTTAATTCACAGAGGACCTGATATTTAACATAGATGTTATAAGAATACTTATTCCTTTCCCCTCATCAGAACCCAACTGGCTAGGATTTCAGGGATCATTCCAGGTCTTCACAGATCCCACTTTGATTTCAGATCACATAGAATCCTTGTGGACATTACTTTAGATGACATATTGTCAACATCATCATCTTACTCTCATCTTTTATTTTGATGGGACTCAGAGAGAAATGGTTCTGGAATAAATTATTATCCTGAGGGGAGGCTAGGTGGTGCAGTGTATAGAGCACCAGCCTTGGAGTCAGTAGTACCTGAGTTCAAATCTGGCCTCAGACACTTAATAATTACCTAGCTGTGTGGCCTTGGGCAAGCCACTTAACCCCATTGCCTTGAAAAATCTAAAAAAATTATCCTGATATTAAAATTTTTGAACTTAGTTTTCTAATATCATTTAGTATTTAGGCAGCTAGGTAGTTCAATAGAAAAAAATAAAATTATTTGATTCAGAATCTGTAGTTCAAGATCCCTGAAATTTCTCTTACACAATGGTGCTATCATTTACTATATCCAGTTCTAGTTAGGATTGGCTGCTGAATTTCTTCTTCAGATTTGCTAATGTGACACAGTTTTAATTCATCTGCCTCATCTGAGGGCTTCTAGACTCCATGTCTTTGTCACACAGTTAAAATATGTCTTCCTGGTTAAAATTTAGAGAACTTTCTTTGCTACTGGTCCATGTTCACTGAACCCATGGCCCACCAATGATGCAGCATCAGCCATGGCAGGACCTTTGTTTGAAACCATGTAAACAAGTTTTGGAGGTTCTGAATTTTTCATCAGAAGGCACAATCTACTGTACATCCAGGCCACCATGACTATCCAATTGGATAGTGGTAGAGAAAGAGTCCACAGAATTTTCTACCTCTGATTGAATCACCATTCATCTGTCCATACTGTTCTTGACTATGAGTAGCAATTAACTTTTCTGACATATGCAAGTGTTGCTATGTACCACTCTACTGAACTTCGTTGTAAATGTATATGACACACAATTACTGTAGAAATAAAGGAGGGACATTTTGTAACTTGACTATATTTATGGAGAAATCTTGATTGAGTAGAAAGGGTGGTTAATTTGAAAGAGGACAGCATAGATTTGGATGCTGGTTCTACCAGCTGCTACCTGTGTGAACATTGGTAATTCATATAACTTTTCCTAATCTCCATTTTTCTCAGTTATGAAATGAAGGGGTGGGACTCTATGGACTCTAATGGATCCCTTCTCAAAAACGATCACTCTAAAATCATGGCTCAGAATTTCATCATGCAGTCAATGCTCTGTTGTTAACTCACTGTTCTTGATTAGGGTGTCCCTTGAAGAGCAGACAGTCTGAGAAACTTGGTAAGACTTAACAAGTTTGTACTAATTTAACCTGTTTTTCAGAGACCCAGGTTCTCAACTCTGTCAGAATGAGGAGTTAAAATAAAAATCAGTCAAAAAGTATAAGAGCATTTAGACTACTGGAAATCGGGAATATCTGAGTTCAAATTTAAGGTGATATATTAAGAGGACTTATTATTTATTATTATTATCATTATTATTATTATCTCTTTTGAAAATTTCTCAATTTGGGGCAGCTAGGTGGCACAGTGGATAGAGCACCGGCCTTGGAGTCAGGAGTATCTGGGTTCAAATCTGAGCTCAGATACTTAATAATTACCTAGCCATTTGGCCTTGGGCAAGCCACTTAAACCCACTGCCTTGAAAAATCTAAAAAAAATTTTTTCTCAATTCATATTAGTGAGTTGCTATTTAGGTAAAAAGTTAAGTAAATAAAACTAAGTCTGGAGGAATCAGAAATGTAAATTTCAATGAATTTAATCTTTAGTCCTCTTCTAATGTTGATATACTTTGGATAGTTTCTGTTGTAAAACCATCTCCATCACTTAAATATGGTCATTTGACATGGGAGGGTCTTTACTTCAGAAATTTCTATCCATCCCTCATCTACTTATGTAACTATACTTTAAAAATATTATATATTTTTAGCTACGAGTTATCTTAGTAATAAACTTTGAAATGCAATTCTGGAATGTCTTATGCTGTAGATATGATGCATTCTATAGTTTGGTCAAAGAAGGCTAAGCTCAAATAACCAGTTTCTTTCTCTCTTGTTATTATTGAAGTGGGAAGGAGCAGAGAAAGCATGTAAATAATATACCAATTACTTGAGCAGATGTGTAAAAAAATGGAGATGAAAAATAAAGATGCTAGACATATTTTCAGCTTGGAACATGTGTGCCTGCCTTTTAGTATATGCATATGATAAGATACCATCAGTTCAGTCATTTTTCATTTCTGTCCAACACTTTGTGACTTTGTTTGGGGTTTTGTTGGTGAAGATATTAAAGTGGTTTGCCATTTCCTTTTCCAGTTCATTTTTACAGATGAGGAAACTGAGGAAACAGGATTAAGTGATTTGCTTAGGTCCACATATCTAGTAAGCATCTGAAAAAAGATTTGATTGCAGAAAGATAAATCTTCCTGATGCCAGATATAGCTAGATGCTCACAACCTAGATGCTCACCTTTGGCCAATCACAGGGTACCATAGGTAAAAATTAACTAGGAAAATAGGATGTCAGGAATCCACTTAAGATAAAGAAATCACACTAGAAATCCCTGGTATTTCTGAGAGAGTTCATTAGGATAAAGAAAGAAAAGTTCCTTGTAAACTATAACTTTAAGTTCTTATCATTATCAATGCTATTTCATTGAATTTTGGAGTTATCATAGCATCATAAAATTGGATGAGAGTTTTAGAAGTCATCTAGTACATCTTTCTGAATTTTTGTAACCTGATCTGTGATTCTTTGTTTCCTGATAAACATTCAAGCATGGATTGACATCTTCTCTAAAACCTATACCTTTAGAAAAATTTGTGAGCTAAGTGACTTGTCTAGAGTCACACATCCATAATATATCAGAGATAGAACTAGATTTCATGATTTTTCTGACTCTGAGATAGTGATCACTAATGTCTAATTCTTTGTAGTCATCAAGAAGGAAAGGTGAAGAAAACGTTATTGAAGAACTTCTTTTAAAAAAGAAATTCCAGTTGAGTGATGAGATCAGAAAACTCATTTCAAGAGACTAAGAGGAAAATAATTATATTTCATCTTAAAAATCATTTAATTTCAATTCAATTCAATAATCTTTAATGGTTCCCTATTGTATCTAGAATAAAATATTGAATCATCAGTTTGATCTACAAACAGGCTACCTATTCTTATTTCTCACTTCACCTGTCTTCATGAACAATATTATATTTTTAACTAATTGTTTTCTTCATCTTTTTGCATTTAGTAACTTTTTCTATTACCTAATCTATTACCTAATTTCTATTACCTTCTAACTTCTATTACCTAACTATTACCTTCTTCTATTACCTAACCCAACCTTGGTTTCTTTTATCTGAATTTACTTGCATATTTTCTTTTTTGTGTAGGTTTTAAAATTTCCTGGTATAATGCAAACTCTTTTGAGGACAGGAAATACTTCAATTTCAAGTGTAGATTTCAACTCTGTCTTATTCAAGACTCAGCACAGTGCTTTGAAATATTGGATACTTAGTTTTTGTTGAAAGTAGTTTAAATGTATATGAAGGAAAGAGGGAGTATAACTTGAAAGACAAGAGAAGACTTCATGAGAAAAGTATCTTTCCCTCAGAAGAAAAGGGAAGAATTCCACAATTAAAAGTGTGGGAAAGTATTCTAATCATTTAAGATTATGTGCACCACTGCACTGAGGAAGAGGATAGTAGCATGAATTCAGGAAACAAGTCAATTTGGGTAGAAGATAGAAAAGATGAATTGAACCATGTGAAATAAACCTAAAAAGATAGTTTGGTGTCTGTTTGTGGAGGGTCTTCTATGACAAATTCTTAAAAGTTGTATTTGATCCTATGACCAATAGAACATAAGAAGATTTTGAGTCAATAAGCATTTATTAACACTCACTACCAAGTGTCAGCTATTATACTTAGAGTTAGGGATATAAAGAAAGGCAAAAGAAAGTCACTGTTTTTGAGAAGCTTGTAGTTTAATGGAAGAGTCACATGAAGACAGCTATATAGACAGAGTGGGGAGAGAGAAATGGAGAGAAGAGAGATGGAGAGAAGAGAGAGGCGAGAGGAAAGAAGAGAGAGAGAGAGAGAGAGAGAGAGAGAGAGAGAGAGAGAGAGAGAGAGAGAGAGAGAGAGAAGAGAAATGGAGAAAGACAAAGGGGAGAGAGATTTTTATGTTTAAATTGGAGATAAGCAACAATGAGAAGATACTGAAATTAAAGAGATGTGGGGAAGGTTTCCTATAGAAAGTAAGATTTCAGCTGAGACTTGGGAAAAGCCAGGGAAATAAAGGATTAAGGATGGAGAGAGAGAATCCTAGGCAGGAAAGAACTGGTAAAAATGTCAGATTTTAGGGAGAAATAGCTAGGAGCTAAATATCAGTGGAGGGGAGAAAGAGGCAGCTAGAAAGGTCTTTAAAAGACCTTTGTTTTTAAAAGAGTGGAAAAGAATTGGAAATTGGGGAATGCTCATCAGTTGGGAATGGTTAAACAAGTTATAGCACATGAATATTATGGAATACTATTTTCTATAAGGAACCATGGAAGGAATTACAGGATCTGATGCTGAGTAAAGGGAGAAGAACCACGCAAAACCCTGATGGAAGCAGCTCTTCTGAGCAGTTCAGAAAGCTAGACAACCATATTAGACTGGCTATGGACAATTCTATCCCCATCCAGAGGAAGAAAAACAAAACGAACAAAAACAAATCCTTCAGAATATGAAGAACACTACATTCAATTTCTAAAAAAAATCTCATGTATTTCTTTCCCTAATACTACTTCCTCCTACCAAAAATGGCTAACTTGTAAACATGCTTAACACAAATGTGTGAATACAAAATTAACCTGACTGTTTATCCGTGAGGGGATGGGGATCAGAGGGGAAGGTGAAAGGAAATTTTGTAACTTAGAAATATGCATATGTATATAGATAAATGAAACTTGTATTTGGAAAAGTAAAACATCAATTAAAAATGAAATTAAAATTTTAAAACTTTAAAACATTGAGCAGAGAAATTTATATTTGATCCTGGAATTGATAGAGTGACACTGGAATTTACTGCATAGGGGAATGATATAGTCAGTAATTCACTTTTGTGAAGTGGAGCCAAGATGTTGGAGAAAAGTCAGGGATTTACCTGAGCTCTTCACCAAATCTCTCCAAATATCTTTAAACAATGTTTCTAAACAAATTCTAGTGTGGCAGGATCTACAAAAAGACAGAGTGAAAAAATTTCCAGCCCAACTTGGAAGACCTAAAGGAAAGATCTTTTGCACTGGACTAAAAGGAGCACAATGTAGAATAGATCTCAGGAGCACCATATAGAACAGATATCTGCTGCTCAGATCTAGTCCCATTGGACCAGTTGCAGTCCTTGGGAACTTCATCTGGAGCTCTCAGATCCCAGATGGTGAAAAGATGAGAAGGAGATCACTGGGGGGCTGGGGTCTCTTTGCCATCACTGAGGAGGATTATTTTGCTTTGCCCACACTCAGATGTGAGTCTCAGTTCCAGATCACAGTTCCAAAAAGAGAAGGAACAGTAGTACATCAGACCTAGTTGCAGCAGGGGAGCAGAGACTCTCCTCATAATTCCAGGGCAGGTAGGAGCACTTGTGATTACCCATAGAATAGAACACAGGCTAAGAGAATAGTAAAACCTTTTCCCTAGATCATACCACCTTGGAAGAACTGAAAACTTGCAATATCTCTGCATACAGCTATTAAAAAGTCCTCCAAACTTGGGACAGTGTACCTTACACCCTGGAATCAGAACTCTACCTAAACAAAGAGTTAAAATGATGTCATAGACTGAGAAATTGTGCAAACCACAGAAGGAGAAAAAATTCTAACCATAGAAAGTTACTAAGGTGATAAGGAATCAAAAAACACATTCAAAAGATAAAAGAGTCAAAGCTCCTATATCTAAAGGTTCCAAGAAAATATATGAATTCATCACAGGCCATGGAAGAACTCAAAAAAGATTTTGAAAATCAAGTAAGGAAGGTAGAGGAAACATTGGGAATAAAAATGAAAGTGATACAGGAAAATCATGAAAATGAGTAAGCAGCTTGGTGAAGGAGACACACACACAATTACTGAAGAAATAATATTTTAAAAATCAGCTTGGGCTAAATGGAAAAAAAGAAATGCAAAGGTACAATTAAAAATAATGTTTGAAAAAGCAGAATTAACTAAATGGAAAAGGAAATACAAAAGTACACTGAATAAAATGATTCTTAGGCTTTAGAACTGAGCAAAGGGAAGTTGATAACTTTGCAAGAAATCAAGAAACAATTTGAAAAAACAAAAGAATGAAAAACTAAATGAAAGTGTGAAATAGTTCACTAAAATAACTGAGCTGGAAAATAGATCCAAGAAAGAAAATTTAAAAATTATTTAACTACTTGAAAGTCATGATAACAAAAAGAACCTAGACATCATCTTTTGAGAAATTATCAGGAAAAGTGCCCTGATATTCTACAAAAAGAGGGTAAAATAGAAATTGAAAGAATCCATCAATTATCTCCTGAAAGAGAGCTTAAAAACTCTCAGGAATATTACAGCCAAATTTCAAAGAAAAAAATATATTGCATGTAGTGAGAAAGAAACATTGAATTATTATGGATAACACAAGATTTAGTAGCATCTACATTAAAGGATCATGGGACTTGAAATATGATATTCTGGAAGGTAAAAGAGTTTAGAATACAACCAAAAATCAACTTCCTAGTAAAATTGTACATAGTCTTTCAGAGGAAAAAAAAATGAACATTCAGTGGAATAGAGAAATTTCAACCTCTCCCGATGAAATCACCAGAGTTGAATAGAAAATTTGATCTTTAAATATAAGACTCAAGTGAAGCATAAAGCTTCACTTACAAAGAGCATCCTGCTCTCAGCAAAGACAAACCATTAGGGGCTTTATGATGTTGAACTGTTTATATTTCTTCATGGGATGATGAAACTGATAACTCATACAAACTTAGAAGGAGTATATATAGACAGGGCACAGGTGGGAATTGAATATGAAAGGATAATATATTAAAAAATATGGAGTCTATGGGCAAGTGAGGAATGATCTGGTAGAAAGGGAAAGAGGGAAGAATGAGGAAAAAGAAAAAGCTTTTGCAGTGGAGAGGAAGAGGTGGCAGGTGAAGGAATGAGGGAGCCCAACTTTCATCAGAACTGGTTCAGAGAGGGAATAACACACATACTCAATTGGGTATAGAGAAATTTCTTATCCTATAGAAAAGCAGGAAGAGAAGAGGATGGCAGAAAGGGGAAGGGAGAGAGGATAGAAGAGAAGACAAATTGTCTGGGGGGGAGGTAGTCAGAAGTAAAGTACTTATAAGGAGGAAAACGGTGAAAGGAGAGAGGAAATAGATTAAATGGGAATGGGGGAATAGGATGGAGGGGAATATAATTAGTAAAAGTGAATGTAGGAAAAATATTTTTAAAAAAACTTTTTCTGATAAAACCCTAATTTCTCAAACATTTCTTAAAATGAGTCAAATATATTAAAAATAAGAGCTATTCCCCAAATGATAAATGATCAAAAGATATGAAGTTTTTGAATGAGATTATTGATGCTATTTATCATCATCTTAAAATAATGTTCTATATCAATATTTATTGGAGAAATGTAAATTAGAACACTACTGAGGTTCTACTTTATACCTATTAGATTGGCAAATATATATATATATATATATATGTATATATATATATATATACATATATATATATATATATATATTTGGCAAATATATATGTATATATATATATATATATATATATATATTTGGCAAATATATATGGCAAATAAAATATATGGCAAATATATATATGGAAATGACAAATGCTGGAAGAAATGTAGGAAAATGAGATATTAATGCACTTTCGGAAAAGTTGTGAAATGATTCAATCATTCTGTGGAGTGATTAGGAACTATGACCAAAGGGCTATAAAATCATGCATACCCTTTTACAGAGCATTGCCACCACTAGGTCTTTATTCCAAAAGAGATGGAAAAAACAGGAAGGAAAAGGATTTATATGTATAAGGATATAGAACTTCTTTTCTGATGGCAAGGAATTGAAAATTGAGGGAAATCCCACCAGTTGGGGAATGGCTAAGCAAATTATGTGAATATGATGGAATCATACTATAAGATGATGCAATTATGTGAATATGATAGAATCATACCCTAAGGATGAGCAGGATATTCTCAGTAAAACATGTAAAGATCTACATGATCTGCATGATACAGATTAGCAGCAATATTGTAGGATGAACAGCTGTGAATGATTTAACTTTTCTCATCAATATTGTGACCCAAGATAATCTGAAGGATTTATGACAAAGAATGATATCCATCTCCAAAGAGAGAGAGCTAATGGTATCTGAATAAAAATTGAAGCATACTATTTTTCACTTTATCTTTTTTCTTAAAGTTTTTTTTTGGGGGGGGTGAGAGGGATTCTATGATTTCTTCCACAACATGACAATTAGGGAAATATTTTGCATGACTACACATTTTTAACCTATATCAAATTATTTGCTTTCTCAATGGGAAGCAAGGTAGAAAGGCGGGGGAGAAAATTCAGAAGTTAGTATAAAAGCTGCATGTTAAAGCATCTTTCTTTTTACATGTAACCAAGGGGGAATAAAATAAAATTTTTTAAAATTTAAATTAAGTTTAAGAAGACAATTCATTTTGGTAAAATCAAGTTGAGTGAAGGATGCACTAGAGTGAGCAGCGATTGAGGCAAAGAGACCAGTCAGAAGCTAATTAAATTGAGACATGAGAGTCTGCACCAGAGACTACTGACCACGGCAGAAGAATGGAGACATATATTAGAGATTTTGCAATGGTAAAAGTGAAAGGACTAGTCAACCGATTGAATATGAAGAATGAGAGGGAACAAGTAAGTGTGAGGCATAGGTTATGAGATGAGGTGAATGAGAGGATGATGGTGGCTGGGGGAAAAGATAATGGGTTCATTTTTGAAGGGTATGAGTTTAAGATTTCTACAGAACATTGAGTTCAAGATGTCCAATAGGCACATGGAAAAACAAGATTGTAGGTCAGAAGAAAACTTAGGGCCAGACAAATATCTCTAAGGATCATTTACTAAGAGATAATCACTGAATCCATAAAAAATTGATGAGATCAAATAAGATAATAGAGAAAGAAGAGAAGAGAAAGACCAGAATAGAATCTTGGGGGCACTCAAAATTAGCAGTCAGTATGTGGATCCAGGAAAAGACATAAAAATCTGGCAGACAGAAAGGAGAACTATGAGAAAATAATGTCACAAAAACCTAGAGAGAGAGTATCAAGGAGTAGAGAATGATTGGGCTGCAGAAATGACAAGAAAGATAGGAACTGAGAAAAAAGTAATTAGATTTGGAAATTAAGAGACTAATGGTGACTTTGGAAAGATTAGTTTAAGTCAAATGAAAATGAAGGTAGAAAAAGAAGGAACTCTCTGAATGGCCTCAATTCTTTTTTCAAGCACATATAAGGAAAATACATGTAATGTAGAGAATTAGGAGAGGCAGAATTGTGGGGTACTTCAGAAAAAATTAAATGATTTGGAAAACCGTTGTATTAAGTGGAAAACAGAATTAAATAGGGTTGTTTAAAAGGATAGTCTTGTAGTAAAGTAAGCCTCATTGAAATATATCATGAATTTGCAGTAGATTCAGACAACCCAATTTCACTGAACAAATGATAAAGATGAGTTTCTTGTTTTGGAGGCTTACTTTGGTGGTCTTATGAAGAATGTTTTAGAGAGGAAGAGAATGAGAGCATTTGAAGGGCTTTCTCTCTTCTCCTGTACTCCTTAACTTATATGTCCCAGAAAGAAACTTTCCGTCACTGTCTTTTCATTCATTCCATCTCACAAAATAAAATAAGCCTTTTCCATGCTAAGACACATTTTTCTACATGCACATGTGATTCTATTCAGTTCCCCAGATTTTCCCCTCTATTATTACTCCTTATTCTTTCAATGATCTTCAATTGTTCTCATTTATTCACTTTTTATCTACTGTCTGCAAACATGACCATATCTATGGTATTCTCAAAAAATAACACCTCACTTGATTCATTCATCCCCACATGGAAAGACCATCTATAATAATTGCTTCTGTCTCCATTCCTTTCCTCTTTCTTTGCAGTCTGGTTTCTGATAACCTCAATTTACTTTATTTCTATTGGTCTCTTAATTGCCAAATTTAATGACCTTTTCAAAATCCTCATCCTTCATGACACTGCCAATCATACTCCTCTCCTAGAGATGCTCTCTTATTCCTAGGTTTTTGGAGGACTGATGTCTCCTGATTGTTCACTTCATCTGAATTCTCTTAGTCTAACTCTTTTGTTAGATATGCATCTATATGAAGAATGTTAATCTAGGACTCCAAGGCTCTGTTCAGGATCATCTTGTGATCCTATCAGTTCCTATGGTTTCAGTTAACTCATCTCTAAGTAGATAATTTTCAGATGACTTTCAGATTTTTATCTCCAATTGTCTATCAAATATCCATATATATATATATATATATATACATACGTATATTTTACACACACACACACACACACACATATATACACATATATATACATACTCAGCATGGCCAAAGCAAACTCATGATATTTCTGCCCAAACTCTCATTTGCTAACTTTCTTATAACAATTCAAAGGTACCACCATCCTTCCATTCACTCAGGCTCACCACCTATTCATTCTTTTTTTTTTAGGCTTTTGTAAGGCAAATGGGGTTAAGTGGCTTGCCCAAGGCCACACATCTAGGTAAGTGTCTGAGGCTGGATTTGAACCCAGGTACCCCTGACTCCAGGGCTAGTGCTTTATCCACTGTGCCACCTAGCCACCCCAACCTATTTATTCTTAACTCTTTACTCTCTTCAACTCCCACATTCAATCTTTTTTCCAATATCTGTTGATGTGCAAGCTCTCACAATTCATACCTGGATTATTGAAATAGTTAGCTGATGGGTCTGACTACTTCATGTTTCTATCCACCATAGTCTATCCTCTACTCAGCTGTCAAACTGATCTTTCTAAAATTCGCATCTGACTATATTTCCTTTTTCCGACAATTCAGTAAACTACAATGACTTTCTATTTACAATCAATTATAAAATCCTGTTTGGCTTTTTAAACCCTTCATACCTTGCCCCATCTTACCTTTCCAGTGGATATGTCTTACTTTCCACAACTATCTGAGTGTTCTAGTGACTGATCTCCAAGCTGTTCCCAATAACACTGTAAGGTATGTGTTATTTGTATACTGATTCTACAGATAAAGAAACTAAGGATGACTTGTCTAGCCTTACATTACAGGAATAGTGACTATCTGAGGTAGGATTCAAACTCAAGTCTTCCCAGGGGTGACTCGGAGTCAGCTCTAACCTGATTGCTAATTATGAAATTTTCACACTGAGTATTTGCATCTCAGAAATTGGCAACCATAATAAATTGGTGCTTGATTTATTTATTGCTTTTTTAGACTTAGCACTGTGTTAATAATGCATATTAAACTTTAAAAAGTGTATTCATACATTGCAGTTAGACGTTTATCAAGTACACCTCTTGGACTCAGCAGGAGGACAGTAGAAAAAAAAAGGAAATAAAGTCATCACTAAGCTGGAAGCATGTTTTCTATAGCCTAAAAGTAAAAGTAATAATAATAATGATAATAATATGCATTCATAGAGTGCTTTATAGTTTTCAGAGTGTTTTACAGTTATCTCATTTGAACTTCACAACTCCTCTGGGTCTTTCTCATTCCAAGTCTAATGCAAATCTACTTCTGAAATTTGCTAGAATGATTATATCTACAGCCCTAGGACCTTAGAGGTATTTTCAAGATTCTTAGAACTCTCAGGACTTTCCAGTTTCAATGAATTGTGAGTCAATATTTGAAATTTTGTCTGAAGACTTGAACATATCACCTACTGTCCCTTTACAACACTGACACTATATTCCTCAAAGCTGGGTCATTCCCTGCTTGTCTTTCTCATACAGATCTTCTTTCTATTCTGCATAATTACTCTGCTCTTCTCCCCAGTCTTTGATTACCTGAGGCAATTCCATATACATGACTAGGGCATTCAGAGGGTCATGTTTCCAGTGAATATTATTTTAGCTCATGTCAAGACTCTGGATCACTGAGGCTGTCCTGGGAAGTTTGGTTTAAAGGCCAACATCTCTGCCAGTATACACCAATTAAAGACAAGTACTGAGGAGTGTATAATATTAGAATTGTAATGATGGTCTATTATTGTCTTTAAAATTTCTATGCTGATGTCTCCAAAATCTAGATATATACCATATTCTTTCCCTGAGCTTCAGTCCCCCATAAGCTATTTGATATTTTAAACTTGTTAAAGGAATAGTAAGGCATTCATTGTCATGGATCACAAAGCTTGTAAAGGGAGAATAAGGTATAAGAAGAGTAGAAAAAAGATTAGGAATAGGTTTTGAAGAACTTTGAACAATAGTGGTTTTTATATTTATAGAGATAATAGGAAGTTAATGGAGTTTTATTAAGTGGAAAGATTGAGTGATAAGATCAGAACTGATAGGAAAATTATTTTTACAGCTGAGTTGAAGATGGACTGGATTGGGGAGAGACTTGTATCCAGCAGACCAACCAGAAGGCTATGACAAGAATACTAATATACAATAATAAATAATAGAGTGGCAACAGCCTACACCAAGGTGGTGGCAGAAGGGTTTCAGAAGAAATGTTATGAAAGGAAAATCAATAGGACTTGGCAACAAATTGGATATACTGAGTGAGAGACAGTGAGCAGTCAAGGTTGGTAGTCTTAACAATACAGAGCACTGATCTTAAAGTAAGGAGGACAGGAGTTTGAATAATTTCAGACATTTACTAGCTGTGTGACCTTGGGTAAATCACTTAACCTTGATTGCCTTGCATACAAGGTCACCTCCAGTAGTCCTGATTTCACATCTTGCCACTGGACCCAGATGGGTGAAAGTGAGACTGGTGACTTAGCACAGACCCTTCACTCAATTCCAATTCATGTCCTTGACATGGCAACCCTTCCCTGATGTTGTGGTCTTCTTCAAGAATGAAGGACAAAATATCATCAAGTAGAGAGAAGAATTTTAAGAGGATAAGATCACAAGATCATTTTTAGACATGTTGAACTTAAGATGTCTTCAGGACATCCAGCCCAGGAGGCAGTAGAAAATATAATACTGAATGTCAGTAGAGAGGTTAGAGAAGGATAGATAGATTTGAAAATCATTATCAAACAAATAATAATTGATATTTTAGATAGAGGAGTTACTACTTAAAAATTAGAAAAGACTTGGGAGTGAGAATGTCCTTTACACCAAATAATGTAATATTTTCCTGGCATATTTTAGTATTCTGATTTTAGTCAACATGCTTAAAGTACTTTAAGAATTTCAATGTATTGTCCTTCAAATATTCCTAGAGTTAGGTCATAGGAATGTTTTTATACCCATTTTACAGTTGTTAAAATGACATCTTCAAGAGGTAAAATGACCTGCTTCTGGTTTCACAGTTAGCTGTGTACTGCTGGAACTGCTTCAAATTGATGAGGTTGTGAGTCATTCCCCAAATGATAAATGGTCAAAGGATATGAACAATTTTCAAATGAAGAAAATAAAGCTATATATAATCATGTGAAAAATGCCCCAAATTATTATTTGAGAAATGCAAATTAAAACAGCAATGAAGTATCATCTCACACCTATTAGATTAGCCAAGATGATAAAAAGGGAAGATGATCAATGCTGGATAGGTTATGGGAGGACTGCAACATTGAGGTATTGCTAGTGGAGTTGTGAATGTATCCAACCATTCTGGAGAGCAATATAGAACTATGCCCAAAAAGCAATAAAATTATCCACACCCTTTGATCTAACAATTCTAATTCTATGACTATATCCACAAGAAATCATAAAAAATTGGGGAAGTCCCACATATTCTAAAATATTCATAACAGCTCTGTGTAGTGGCAAAGAATTGAAAATTGATGGTATACCCAGCAAGTTATGGTACATGAACACTATGGAATACTATTGTTCTATAAGAAACCATAAATAGTCGGACTCTAGAGAAGCATGGAATGACTTACAGGATCTGATGCTAAGTGAAGGGAGCAGAACCAAGAGAACAATGTATACATAAACAACAACATTGTGAAATGAACAACCTTGATGGAAGCAGCTCCTCTCAGCAGTTCAGAGAGCTAGGACAGCTGTATTAGACAATGCTGTCCCCATCCAGAGGAAGAAAAACTATAAAATAAACAAACAAAAAAATGCAAAAACCCTTCAGAATTTGATAACCACATTCACTTTTTAAAATAATATCTCTTATGTATTTCTTTCCACTAATCCTAATTCTTCAACTCCAAAATGACTAATTTGTAAACATGTTAATCACAAATATGCATGTTCAATGTTATCCTGACTGTTTGCCACTGAGGAGAAGGGGGTGGGAAGGGAGGGTGGAAATAAATTTTGTAACTTAAAAATATACATAGGCATATGGATGAATTTTGAAAAACCTTCATAACAAGTATTTGAAAAAATAAAATATGTATTTTGGAAAAATAAAAAAAAAACCTCTTAGCTGGGTTTCAAATCCAGGTATTTCTAGATGCTAACTAAAGCATTCTGTCTACTCCACTATACTTTTCAAAAGTGTGCTGCCTGTTTGATGAGAGAACTATATGACCTGATAGTTGCAGCAATAAATGGCACCCAGAAATTGCTTGTTCACCTACTTTGATTTTCATTTGATGTATATATATATATATATATATATATATATATATATATATATATGTATATATATATATATGTATGTGTGTGTGCATTCATACATACATACATATATTATATATAATGAAACATATTATGCTTTTTAAGTGATTAAATATGGAGAATAATATTTAAAAAGTCAAGAATAATTAATTTCTTTTCATTGTGGTTCCTCTTTTTTTAATGTGAACCACAACTCTCAGATATATTCAACCACTCTATGACATGTGAATAGACTTTACTGTTGTGATCAAAGCTTTATCATCCTTAAGTCAGCCTAGTGATATGCTGCTCTACAACTGACTAAATTTATCTTCCGATGACAGAAATGTAGCCCATCCCTAAGCTTTCCAACCCAGTAGAACCTAGTTGAACAAAAAGTATTTAACATGGAATCCAAAACATTTTTTTCAAAAAAAGTTTTTGATCAGTATATTTCAAAATATTTGACTATATTTTTAATTTTATGCTTTTAAAATGATATTCTGAGAAGGATCAATAGGCTTTACTACGCTTCAAAAGAGACTCAATAAAAATGATTGAGAATCCCTGGTTTGGGGATTGAAATAATTGACATGGTTTGAAAAACCCAGTGACTGCTAATGATCCAGAGAATGCTTATATAGACCTTCAGAATAGATGAGAACAAAATCCCACTCATCTCAAACTCAGACTTTCTGGATTCAGTATTAAGGAGAGATGGTGTGGTAATATCAACTTTAGATGCTTTTAAGGCCTCAACCAAATGATCCATTGACTCTTCTATAAGTAAACAATCTCAAGTCCACTAAGTTTTGTTGAAGTGAGGAATGTGAGGATACTTGTCTCTTTATTCTCCTAAGGCTATCTTGCTGAAATTAGTTTATTTCATTGAAGCCGTAATCAGGTGTGATGGATGCATTATGTTGTGACTTGGGAAATGGGGGAATTGTGCAGCAAGAGATTGTAAGATGCATGGGTTCTACCAACAGGAGGTACAATTAGGAAAGAACAAAGCATCCCCTCTGGGATCCTTAAAAAGTGGCATCTTCAATATTTAGACCTTGATTTGTTAAAAGGAAATGTGTACTTTTAACAGTCTAATGAAATTACATGTGTGCACACATATTTATCTGTAATATGCATATATATATATATATATATGTAATGGTCTATGGAGATATATAGTCATTTAGATGTAAATGAAGAGAGAGATACAGAAGATAAAGACATGAGATAGAAATAGAGACAGATCTATTACTGACACATATAATTAGAAAGGGAGGAAAGATGGTCACATAATGGGAATGTGGGGCAATATAGAAATAACTGAAGTATAATATTGGGGCTCTTGAGATATAAGAAGAGCATAGGGCAGCCTCTGGTCTGTTGGTAGATTTTCTATTCAGGATTTACCGAAAAATAAAACAAAACATAAAATGAATCCCCGGAGGCAGGAATATTCTATCCCAGTGGAGATACTATATACATTGAGGAGCACAGGAAAATTAAGGAGGCAGCACATGGTGTCATGGACAAAAGAGTAACTCTGTAATAAAGAACCTAGAATGAAGTCTTATCTTTGACACTTACTATCTATGTAGAGTTGCACTAGTCATTTTCTGGGGTTTGGTTTCCTCACCTGAATTGGTTAGATGGCTTCTAGAATCCTGCCAGTTCTAGATCCAATATTCTATAATTTTTGTTTTCCTTTACATCACACATATCTTCTAGCTATGTGACCTTGAACAAGTTGTTTAACATCTGTCTACCTCAGCTTTCTTATCTGTAAAATAAGGAGAATAAAACTTACCTCCCATGCTTGTTACAATGATAAAATGAGATATTTGTGAAGTGCATTGCAGACCTCAAAGTACTATGTACACGTCAACTATTATTATTATAATATCATTAATGCTTCTAGTGGAGTATGTGTTTAATATATGCTTAGTCAGTTGAAAATATACACAAATGGAAACAACCAACTTTTAATAAAACAGCTATTATAAAATTAATGCTGCTTTTTCTAAGAAATTTAATTAAATCTACTAGTCTTTGATAAGAATTTGGGAAATCTATGATCCTCTCCTCCTCCCTTTCCCCTTTTCTATTCAATCACATGGGAACTTATTGGCAGCAGACTCTTATTTGGCTGACTTGAACCTTAATAAAGCAGATGGGCATTTCATAAGGATAGTCAAGCACACAGACTTTTAGGGAAGCTTTTGCTCAGCATTAACATGTCAGTTCATGAAAACATCTTATACAAGTCAAGAAATAATTCTTAATGAGAAATGTTACATAGAGAATTGACCTCTGGGTCAGGGAAGTTCTTTTTTTTTCACACAGCTAGGTAATTATTGTCTGAGACTGGATTTGAACTCAGGTACTCCTGACTCCAGGGCCGGTGCTTTATCCACTGCGCCACCTAGCCACGCCCAGGGAAGTTCTTAATAGTAACCTTAAAGAGACAAGACATACAGGAATCCCTGAAAAGAGAATGTCATGAATTTATTGATTCATATCTATACAAAGCTGAAATAGAAATGACCATCTGTTATAATCAATCACCTAAGAAATCCCCAAGGGGATAGTTTCTGCAATTGGTTCTGCCCATCACAAATCTCCAATCAGGTTTGAATTAAGTTGGTTCAATTCCAATATGAGCAGAATGTCATTATGCAAATAAGGCTTGGATCATAATACATAATGAGCTCAGAGAAATATGGAAATATTTAGATGAACTGATGCACAATGAAGTAACAGGAACAGGAAAAATATGTCTGGTGACTATAATGATGTAAATAGAAAGAGTAAAAGCAAACAGACAAAAAATCAACAAAATGCCAAATCAGAACAAGGGAAAAGAAAATTATAAAATTATTAAAACCAAACTTGATACTAAAGAGATGTGAGAAAACATCTTCTCTACAATCCCACCCTCATTCTTTTTGTAGAAGTTTTGGTCTACAAACACAGAAAATTGCATAAGCATCTTGTTTTATTGGTGTCCTTATTGATTTTAATGATTTTTCTTTGTTTAATGGTTTTATTCTTATTCATAGAGATAGAGAAAAATGTAGTTTAGGTGAATCAAAAGATATCAATTTTTAATTTTAAAAAGAAAGTCAAAGGGCAGAACATTGTCCACTAAATCATGTCATAAATCTCATTGCTGTTCACATCCCTGAGACCTATCTAGAGAATCATGTAAGGGACTTCAGAAGACATCTAGTCTACTTTATACCACAAATGAATGCTTACTATAATATATCTAATAAGTAGTCATCCAAATTTGCTTAAAGACATCCATCCAAGGGGAGTTTATCACCTCTTTAGGCAACATTTAATTTAGGGATAGTTCAGATTGTTAGGAATTATTTCCTGATATGAAGAGACTTTCAACCATTGCTTCTCTAGTTCTCCCCAATGGGGCCCAATGAAAAAATAATCCAATGCATACTTCATATAATAGACATTAGAATACTTCAACATAGTGAACATGTTTCCCTTAAATCCTCCCTTTCCCACACTAAGTATCCCCATTATCTTCAATAGTTCATTATGGCATAAGTTTGAGGGTCTACTTGTTCCAAAATATTCATAATAGCTCCTTTTGTAGTGGCGAAGAATTGGAAATTAATGGATTCCCATTAATTGGGGAATGGCTAAACACGTTATGGTACAAGAATACTATGGAATATTATTATTCTATAAGAAACCAAAAAATGGTCAAACTCTAGAGAAACTTGGAATGACTTACAGGATCTGATTCTGAGAAAAGGCAGTAGAACCAAGAGAACATTGTACACATTAATAACAACACTGTGAGATGATACACCCTGATGGATGCAGTTCTCAGCAGTTCAGAGAGCTAAGACAACTGTATTAGACCAGCTATGGACAATGTTAGCCCCATCCAGAGGAAGCCAAACCAAAAATCAATAAATGAATAAAACCTTCAGAATATGATGAACATTTTATAAAAAAAATGTCTTGTGTATCTCTTTCACTTAATCCTAATTCCTCACACCAAAAATGACTAATCTGTAAACATGTTTATCACAATTGTGTATGTTCAATGTTAATTTAAGTGTTCACCACTGAGGGGAGAGGGGTGGGAAGGGAGAGTGGAAGGAAATTTTATAACTTAAAAATATACATAGGTATATGGATGAATGTTGAAAAAACTTACATAAGATGTATTTCTAATAATAAAATATCAATTAAAAAAGAAATTGTATTATAAGATCTCTGAAGTAATTTCTATCTCTCAGTTTCTGTGATTCTGTGAAGAGATTGGAGAGCAGGAAAATGCAAAGATATATGTGTGTGCTTATTGAGAGAAATGGGGAGGGAGGAAAGGGGGAGAGAGAGAGAGAGAGAGAGAGAGAGAGAGAGAGAGAGAGAGAGATTTTGTGTATAGAGGTGTCTGTATCCTTATGTAGTTTGTAAATATATATATATATATATATACATACACACAAAAACTTACATAAATGTAAAACTATTCACATATACAGTCAATTCTAAGCATTCTTCATTTAACTTTTACAGTTTCAAATATTCAAGTGATTTTATTAATAGCTTCATTTTCACTTTCCCATTAGCATCCACATGTATTCACAGTTGTGTTGAGTAGGGTAAAAAAAATAAATAAAAGGTGGGTTGCACCCAAGTTTGTGGAGCATCTGGTATCCTATTAGGAGTTTCAATGGTCTTGTTAACCCAACTGTTGTAAAGAGCTTCCCATGCATTCATTGCTTTTCATTGTTTGCCTTTAAAACTAAAGTTGGGGTTGTAATTATGCTTCCAAAGTGTAGGGCAAGCCCTTTGAGCTATAAGCCCAAGTGTATAAAATCAGTGGAGGTATTAAATAAGCTTCATTTCTGAATGTCTGCAGCTGCTGTTGGCCTAATTGACCAACTAGCTAGAGACATTGAGGCTGCTGATTCCATCAGCTATCCCAGGCTCAAGGTTAAACATTAATGAACTTCCAATTTGCTCTTTTACTCAAAGGATCTCAAACAGCATAGGAAGCAGACATCAATGAAGGCTTATTTCAAGATTGTGTATCCTTCACTATCTCTGACCCCAATCACTACCTATGAAAAACAACATCAGAGGTGTTGTCAGTGTCTTTCAGCATCAGCAGCTAAAGTCTCGGCAACCTCTCTCTTGGATTGAGAGGGCAGTTGAGTTAGAGAGGTTTACAGCAGTAAACAACAACCTCATACTGCCATCTGACAAAGTGGAAGGTAAGCTACAAGTTAAAAAATATTTTAAAGTTAAGAATTTAAGACTTCAAGACTATAGATTCCACATGCAATAAAAAGTGAATATTATCCAAAATCAATGTTTTTGTTGTTGTTATTGGACCTGTTTTGTATGATTTTTTTAAAATTGAGATATTAACACAAAAGGTGACAGAATTCTAGGGAATTACAAGCAAACATATTTTGCATGTTGCCATTTTATTTTGTATTTGACATTGTATGAGTTATTTCATAGTTATGTATAAGGAAAAGAGCATATCAGAATTTGTTTTGTTATAAAGAATAGTATGCAGAAAAGGATATTATCAGTAATCGCTAGTGAATTTTTGGTAGATACAGGAACTTAACCCCTAATTTCCCATTGGTTCAGTTTATCAATGTTCATGCTTTTTAAAAAATTTTGTTCTTTTATAGGACCTTACCCCTGCAAAAGACAAGAATTAACTAGACATATATTTGGGTATTGGACAGCTAGGAGAAACAGTGGATAGTGTACCAGGTTTGGAGTCAGGAAGACTCATCCTCTAAAATTCAAACCTGGCTTCACATACTAATTAGCTCTGTGGCACCAAGAAAATCACCTTAATTCTATTTGTCTCAGTTTCTTCATCTGCAAAATGAACTAAAGAAGAAAATGGCAAATCATTACACTACATTTGCCAGAGAAAATCCTTCAAAGGATCATGAAGAGTCAGACATGACTGAAACTACTGAATTATGTATCTATCTTTATCTCTATCTCTGTCTCTGTTTCTATCTCTGTCTCTGTCTCTATCTCTCTCTATCTCTATCTCTATTTCTATCTCTATCTCATCTATATCTATTTCTGTCTATGAAATGAAACCATGTGTAGGTAGATAAATCTGTCTAGATATCTCTCTGTGTTTATGTATGTATACACACAGAGTATGTATGTACTCCCTGCACAATTCTCTTTCTGAAAGAACCTGACAATAAAAACCAATAAATACTCTTTAATTACATTTCTGATGATTCATCGCTCACTCAGTTTTGCTTCATTTTGCATCCAAGCAAACATTTTATCTGGCATGAGGGAGTAAGTACTATAATTTTGAATGGGAATAGGCTGCTTTATACTCAGTAGGGAGGTTTTTTCCAATGGCATTTAAAGGAAAAGCTGCTGGGGCAGTGATATGCATAATGTACCATCTCTTCAAAGAGCCTCCTGTGTCTTTCCTTCCTCTTATCCCCCAGTAAGATACTTGTTCCAATTATCAGTCAGTTTTCGTTATCTGAAATATTTCTCTGTCACTTATTCAACTCAGATAATTGAGTTAAACCTTCATAATGGGTTTATAATAGGAAGGCTAGGCAGTGGGGAATAAGACATGAAATCAAGGCTAGTATAATTAAGGCTCAATTACATATGTGAACAAAAATAATTTTATGTTCTACTCTAAAGAAGGAAATACCTTTATGATGCATATTTTGTATAATTTGACCTGTTCTCACAAATATTTACATATATAGTCATATATATGTCTGAGTGTGCATTTCTTCATTCAGGGGTATGGATTGAATTATATAGGATAATAAAAGCTACATAGGATAATAAAGGCTATGTGGGGTCTGTTCATTTAGTAAAATATGGGTTGGCATAGTATGAATTCTAGCTTTGTCAATTACTACCTGCTAAGTCATGTAAACTCTTTGAATCTCAGTGTTCTCATATGTAAAATAAGGACAATGATATTTATCACACCTATCCAATTAAGGTTCTTATACAGTTTAAAAGATTACTGTATTGCAAAACATTTTGGAAATTTTCAAATGCTATGTAAATGTCTGTGTTATACCTATGTTGCCTATGGCTCTAAATGAATCGAAACATAAAGCACCATCCCTGAGACTAAAGGAAGGGAGACTGTCACTGTATCAATTATCCCACAAATAAGGGCCATATGTTATTTGTCCACATGATGACTCTCTATTTGAACTGTACCTTAAATGGTATCCCTAATCACTGTCTACTGAATAGGATAGCTTTCCTAAAATTTAATTTTAAAAAATTGCAGTATTTCTGTAAGTCTGAAGATATGGCTGAGTCAGTAGCTTCAAATGGTATAGCTGGATTGAAAATTTATTCTATATGATAAAATGGAACAATATTCTAACTTTCAATATTCAATATTCAAAAATGTATTCATAGCCATAGAATCTCTATGCCATAGCTAAATGCTCCTTTCTTCAGTCATGAGGTTCATTTATCAACAAGCCTTTGATAATTAGCACAATGTGATCATATATTCTAATTTTAAAGAAAAAAAGGAAAGAGAATGCATTACATTCTTATGTATGAAACATAAATTTCTTCATAAATTTCCTCATATTCTCCCTCTAAATATTTTGGGAGAATATGAAAAAGAAATCCAAGAATCATATGTTCCTGAAAATTCAAATTGATTAATTGAGTCATTCAAATTGATCATTCCAGTCTTCTGAATAGGAGTGCAATGATTCTAAATAAATAATAACTGCCTTCAGCTACAGCCTCTATGATAATCAATACGTTTGCTTCAATCAAGTTGCTTTGTGCTGACCAGAAAGTTCAAATGTCAATACCAAAAAAAGAAAATGAAGAATTAAATTCTTTGTGTTAGGATACTGTTCTTTTCTCCTCTAATTCATAAATTCATGTCCTTGATTATAAGAGATCAGTCTTTCATTTGGAGCAATATAATGAATAGGTAGTAGGCAAATAGTGGCAAAGGGACTTCCCCAAGGATCAAAAAGTTTACAAGTGACTGGGAATGAATTTGAACTTTGGACTTCCCCAGTTCATCATCACCCAGTACCCAAGAGAAAAAAATAATTTTTATAAATAAGAGGACAAGGCCTAATTATGAATTTTATCCGTTATTACTACTAGGTATGAAAGCTAACAGATGGTAAATCTGAGGACTCTGTTAATATTCAAGAGACATTAAAAGAATCAGTAGGCCCTTTATGAAAGATGTATGGAAAAAATAGACAAGTAGAGAGGTTGAAAAGCAACTAAAGCATTAATATCTAAATCAAGAGAGAATCTTACCAAAAAAAAGTTTAATCCACCAAATGTCCAATTTAATTCAATGAGCCTACTCTGTGACAAATATGTCTTAGCTACTGTGTATCCAGAAATAGAAATGCAACAATACCTCTCTGCAAGCCCAGTGCACTAACTACTGCATTTTATGCTCTTTTTCTAAAATTACAAAACTTCTTTGATCTAATAATAATGGATTAGATTTTATGTACAAAGTAGGTTGGGAACCATTATGTCATGATCAGTCTTGGGAACGTAAGTTGAAGTTCTAAATGGAATAAAAGATATATATCAATATATATATATATATATATATATATATATATATATATATATATATAAATATTTAATATATTTGAACATCCTTCTCAGTATTTCTATTTTGAAGGGCAGGAAGCTTAATTCTACCTATAGAGTTCAGCAAGGTAAAATACATACATATATATATATATATATATATATATATATATATATATATACATATATACTTTTAGCCTAGTTACTGAAAAAAAGAACTACCATTCTTTAGGTCTTTTTCCTGTTTCAATTCATTTAATTGACTTTTATTATTTGCCCTACCATGTGTAATACATTTCCATCCATTTGACAATACTTGGGAGAAATAAATACATGGTGCTTTAAAAAAAAACAAATATAGTTTTTTAAATTTTGTTTTATTTTTAAATTTTGTTCTATTTATAAAAGTACTTTATACTTACATCTCTATGAACAAGTTTTATTCTGTCATATTGACTCAAGAATACAAGCTCCTTGATAGTAGGGATTGTACATTTTAATCTTTGTGTCCCCAGGATCTGTCAAGCAGAGTTCTTGGTACATGGTAAGCTTTTTTTTAGGGTTGTTTTTTTTTGCAAGGCAAATAGGGTTAAGTGGCTTGCCTAAGGCCACAAAGCTAGGTAATTATTAAGTGTCTGAGGCTGGATTTGAACCCAGTTACTCCTGACTCCAAGGCTGGTGCTTTATTCACTATGCCACCTAGCCGCCCCTTACATGGTAAGCTTTTAATACATGCCTACAGTTTTTCTAATTATTGTTGTCAAGTTAATAGTTGATTCAGAAACCTTGAGAAGATAACCACAAATATTGTTATTCTTCTCTTCTTCCCATTTCCCTGCTGCCTCTTCTAGCTAACAGTTTCTGTTGCTCTATTTTGTCATTATTTTTGTTTGTACATATTTTCATTTTTAATCATTTAATCAATTAGTTAATATTTAGCATTCATTAATTTGAAATAATGAGTTCTGAATTCTCTCTTTCTTCCCCCCAATTGATTTAAAAGGCAAGCAAAATATCAATAATGCATGTGAATCAGACAAAAAATTTCAATCTTATTCATGTTGTGGTAAAAGTAATTATGCTTTATTCAGCAATAGAATTTCATCATTTTTCTCTCAGAAAGTGGAGAGCATTTTCATCATGGGACCTTTGAAATTATCTGGGATCGTTGTTTAAATCAAAGTATATATGTTTTTCTCTTTGTGTTGTTTGTTTTTGTTTTTTTGTTACAGTGGATCATGATGACAACATTGTTGCTATTGTGTACAATGGTCTCCTAATTCTGCTCATTTGACAATGTATAATATCATAAATCTTTCCAGGTTTTTTATGAAAGCATCCCTCCCTCATCATTTCTTATAGCATAATGATATTCCATTGGTGAATCATATGTACCAACTTGTTTAACTAATCTCCAATTATTTTATATATTTTATCAATTTCTTTAAATATTCCCCAATTATATATAAAAATTAATAATCAATTTACAAGTATTAGTTCCATTTTATTGAGCATTCTATGGAACAATTTGGAATCATGCCTAAAAATTCTATAAAACCAAGGATAGTATTTGGCCTAAGAATACCACTATCAGTTATTATTCCAAAAGAGAGTAAAAAAAATAAAATGGAAAAGATCTATATATACAAAAATATTCAAAGCAACTCTTCTCTGGTGGCAAAGAATTAAAAAATTGAAGGAATGCCCAATAATTGGGGAATAGCTGAGCAAATTTTGGTATGTGGTATGCTATTCTGTTATGAGAAATAATGAGCAGGATGCTATCAGATGGTAAGACTTATATGAGCTGGTGCACAGAGAAATGTACTAAGTATAAAGTTAGACAATATTGTAAGTTGATCAGAACTATTCACATCAATGTAATGTTCCAAGACAAGTCTGAAGGATGCATGATGAAAAATGCCATCCATGAATGGATAACAGATTGTGTCTGAATACAGTTTGAAGAATACTTTTAAAATTTTGCTTGAGGATTTATTTTTGGCCTATATTTTCTTTCACAATGTAACTATTATGGAAATTTTTACATGATCACACATGTATAGCTTATATTAAATAGCTTACTTTCTTGATGGGGGAGTGACAGAAGGAAGATGGGAGAGAATTTGAAACTCATAGTTGTAAAAAAGGATGTCAAAATTTGTTTTTACATGTAACTGGGGAAAATAAAATGCAAAATAAACTTAAAAAAACACAAAACTGGCTCCAGATTATCTCCAACTCTCCCACTCTCTCCCTTCCTAAAGAATAACAGATTATACATTTGAGGGCATATAAAACATGTTTCCACATTAGCCATGTTTCGAAAGAAAACAGAAAAAATAAAACAAAAATAAATTAAAAGTGTGCTTAAATCTGCATTCAAAGTTCATCAGTTCTCTTACTGGAAATGGACAGCATTTTTCATCATGTGTACTTCAAAATTGTCTTGGATCATTCACTTGATCAAAATAGCCAAGTCTTTTACAGTTGATCATTATTACAATATTACTGTTATAATTGTGTACAATGTTCTCCTAGTTCTATTCACTTGACTTTTCATGAGGTCATATAAGTCTTCTCAGGCTTTTCTAAAACTATTTTGATTATCTTTTCTTATAAAAGAATACACAATATCTTTAGATATTAACTATTTGATGGATATCACCTCAATTTCCAATTCTTTTTGGAATTTTCTAATAAGTTTTCAATTATTTGACAAAATAGCTGTTATAAGGGTGGCTAGGTGGTGCAGTGGATAGAGCACTGGCCTTGGAGTTCAAATCTGGGCTCAGACACTTAATAATTACCTAGCTGTGTGGCCTTGGGCAAGCCATTTAACCCCATTGCCTTGAAAAATCTAAAAAGCAAAAAAAAATTAGCTGTTATAAATGTTTTTTGTACATGTGGGTACTTATTTTCTTTGATCTCTTTGGGATATGCTGAGCCAATTTTGTAACCATTTTGGCTTGATTCCAAATTATTCCAGATTGGCTAGACCAGTTCACAACTCCACTAACAATGCATTACTATACCTATTTTTGCAATTTCCTTCAGGAATGATCATTTTCCTTTTCTGCTATGTTACCAATCAGGTAGGTATTAAAATGGAGACTCAAAATTCCTTTCATTTGCATTTCTCTAATCAATCATGACTTAGATAATTTTTTGATTACTGATAACTTGATTTCTTCTAAAAAGTTCTTGATCATACCATTAAGCATTTAAGAATTGTGGAATGGAGCTTGTTTTTATAAAGTTGACTCAACTTTCTCTACATTTAAGAATTGAGGTTTTTCTCAGAGAATTTTTTTTCATTTCCTGCTTTCTTTCTAATTTAGGCTGTGTTGGTTTTACTTGTGCAAAGACTTTTTAATTTCACATACTCATTCAAAATTATCCATTTTACTTCCCAAGATTCTGTTTTATTTTATCATAAATTCTTCCTGTATCCATAGATCTAAGAGGTAAATTTCCCATGTTTTCTTATTTTCCTTTTGATATCATTCTTTATATCTAAATCATTTACCTAAGATGTTGATCTTAGGTAAATGTCTAATTTCTACCAAACTACTTTCTAGTTTTCCCAGTAATTTTTTGTGAAAAGTTAATTTCTGGCTCCAAAAGTTTGGCTTTGGGGACATATCAAGCACTAGATTATTATGTACTTAATGTGTACATAATGTATATTATGTACATAATGTCATTATGTATATAATGTACCTATTATGTATATATTATGCACCTAATTTATTCCACTGATTTACCAATTTATTTCTTACCTAAGGCTAGAATTAGAATTAGAATTACTGTTTTACAATATATTTTAAATTCTAATACTGCTTGGCTGTCTTTCTTTACATTTAAATTTTTTTTTTAATTCTTGACCTCCTTTGTATCTAGATGAATTTTGTTATTTTTTCCTAATATTATAAGTTAATTCTTTGGCAGTTGCAATGATATAATACAGAAAAAAGAAATTAACTCAGCAGTGTATGATCTTTGTCATATATTATTATAATCTCCTTCCTACTATTTTATTTAAACTTTGTATATCAGTATTCACTAGGGAAATTGGGCTATGCTTTTATTGATGTTTCTTTCTTTGTTTATGAACTGTATTTATGTATTAAAATGAATTTGTTAAGACTACTTCTTTACCTATTGTTTTCAAGCAGTTTATATAGTTTTGGGTACTGATAGTTCTTTAAATATTTAGTAGAATTATCTGCAAATTGGGGCAGCTAGGTGGCACAGTGGATAAAGCACAGGCCCTGGAGTCAGGAGTACCTGGGTTCAAATCTGGGCTCAAACATTTAATAATTACCTAGCTGTGTGGCCTTGGGCAAGCCACTTTACTCCATTTGCCTTGCAAAAACTTAAAAGAAAAAAAGAAGTATTTGCAAATCCATTTGTTCCTGAGAAATAAAAGGCAAACTTCAAATAATAATTACAAAGGACTCAATGGACAAATTCTTTACTATTTATTCTTGGAAATATAAACCATCTGTCTACAATTCTCATAAGTAATTGGGTAGTTAGAAAGATTGGAGTAGATCTGAGTATAATATGATTCTAAAAAGTGAAATGGTGTAAGGAAAGACAAAAAAAGTAATTATCTCATATAAATGAGGGGAGAGAGGAAGAATTGATAGAGTTTATTAGATGGGGAAGTAAGACTGATATTTCTGGAAACTTACTCTTATCTGGAATGGAATATTCCCTCATTAGGGGAGAGAATGTTACAGACATACGTATATGCGCATATTATACACACACACACACACACACACACACAAATTTGTATGTTTAAAGACCTAAATTCAGAAAGAAATAAGAAGCTAAGTGGATAGGAGGAGTACTGAGTTAGAGGTTAAAGGAATAGGTTGGGGGCTAGAGAAGGGTGTGCAAATTAATGGCAATGGGTATGTAAGGGAGAGATTCTTGGGAGGGGATAGGTTAAGGAATAGAAGGGTAAGGTAGCAGTAGAAGTGAAGCAGAGAATGAGGAGGGATTGTTGCTTTCAGGAAATGTTATAAAAATGAGAGGTACAAACATAAAAATAAAGATCAGGAATAGAATTCATTATGTAAAAAAGCAAGGTTAGTAGTAATCATGATCTCAGATAAAGTAAAGCCAAAGTAGATTTTATCAAAAGAGAAAAATCGGCAAACTAAACTATATGTTAGCAATATTAATAAATATTATTTTAGATTATTTAAAATAACCAGATAGGAAGAGGTAGAAATGTTGCTGTAGTGGAGAAAATGATGAACTGATGCTTTCAATCTTCAGAGACTGAGATGAAAACTGGAAATAAGCTTAGTACAGTTTTGTGTATATGTATATATCTGTATATAACAGATATCTATAAATCTATGTTTTGTGTATATGAATATATATAAAATGTGTATATATCTGGACACACATATATATGCATATGTATTTATATGTATATGCATTGTGTGTGTGTATATATATATATATATATATGTATATATATATATACTTAATTGCAGCCTTTTTGGGGGGGTAGAGAGAAAAATAAATTTAAAAATGCACAGCAGAGAACAAAATAAAACCTATAAGAAAGCAGCTGAACAATTTTGAACACAATGTAGTCTTAATTATATAGGCTTTCTTGCCATGGAAATTTATTGCTTTATATATTATGAAATCTCTCTTATTCTCTGCTGTGCAAATTACAATATTTTTCCCCTTTTCTATTTTGTATTTAAATTTAAAATGAAAAAGAATTATTAAAAAAAAAAACCCCCCCCCAGGGGTGGCTAGGTTGCTCAGTGGATAGAGCACCAGCGCTGGCCCTGGAGTCAGGAGTACTTGAGTTCAAATCCTGCCTCAGACACTTAATACTTACTTGACTGTGTGGCCTTCGGCAAGCCACTTAACCCTGTTTGCCTTGAAAAAAACAACAAAAAAACCACTCCCCCCAAAACACCGCCAAAACTCATATATAATTTTAATTTCTTTTTCTAAGATAGAAATGCTTGAGTATTCTTTTTCCATTATTCTGGTCAATTGATATTTGTGTAAATATTCATATATTTCAATTAATTGGTCAGTTTTATTGGCATGAATTTGGCAAAACAACTCCTAGTTGTTGATAAGACATTTCAATTGTATCCAACTCCTTTTGTCCCCATTTGGTAAAGATATTGGAATAGTATGACATTTCTTTATCCGATTCTTTGAACAGATAAGGAAATGGAGGGAAACAAGGTTAAGTAACTTACTCTGAGTCACACAGTAGTAAATATCTGTACCAGATTTTAAATCAGGAAGAAGATTCTTCCTAATTCCAGGCCAAGCACTCTATCCACTACATTGCTCAGCTGCCCTCATTGGTGATGCTTTCACCCTTTTCATTTTTGAGCCTAGTACTTTGGTTTTCTTATTTCAGGAAGTAATCTGTGGGTTCTTTCAATTATTCATTCAATCCCTGCTTTATCCTCTGATTCTAGGGTGTATCAGGAGTTTTCCTTTATAATTGCTTTAAAAATAAGGCCTCACATTTCCAATAAGATCAGGGATGAAACAAGGATGCCTGTTATCACCACTGCTATTCAATATCGTATTAGAAATGTTAGCTTCAGCAATTAGGAAAGAGAAAGAAATTGAAGGTATTAGAATTGGGAAGGAAGAGACAAAACTCTCACTCTTTGCAGATGACATGATGGTCTACCTAGAGAATCCCAAGAAATCATACAAAAAACTACTAGAAACAATTAGCAATTTTAACAAAGCTGTAGGTTATAGAATAAACCTTCATAAATCCTCAACTTTTCTATATATGTCTAGCAAGATGCAGCAGGAAGAGCTAGAAAGAGAAACCCCATTCAAAGTAACCTCAGACAATATAAAATACCTGGGAGTCTATGTGCCAAGACAGACTCAGAAACTTTTTGAAAACAATTATGAAACACTTCTCACACAAATTAAATCAGATTTAAATAACTGGAAAATGTCAACTGCTCATGGATAGGTAGAGCTAATATAAAAAACATGACGATTCTACCAAAACTAAACTACCTGTGTTGAGTCCAGGGTAGGGAACTCAGTGCCGACATCAATATGATGCATAAGCTGGTTCCTTTATTGATTACAGGATACATACTTTTATACTCTACATTTACATAACCAATTACATAAGCGTTTTAGCAAGCATTTTTTTCACATGGGTACCTTGTGTATGTCTTAGGTAATTGTTTTGAGAACCAAACAGTGATTTGATAAACAGAGTGCAGAAGGTAATTATTTCAGAATGTGCTATCTATCTGAGCCTGGGAATACACCTTGTTAGCTCAGACATGCAGCTACTCCCTTATCTAGGCTCTGAAGTACATCTTGCTCCTTAAAGCACATAACTATTTCTGTGTTAACCCTTCATAGCTCTTAGCCTGGAACACATATGACACAACATACCTGTTTAGTGCCCTACCAAACAAAATTCCAAAAAATTACTTGAATGACTTAGAAAACATTGTAAGTAAATTCATATGGAGAAATAAAAAGTCAAGAATTTCCAGGAGCTTAATGAAAAAAAGTGCAAAAGAAGGGGGCTTAGCCCTACCTGATCTAAAATTACATTATAAAGCATCAGTCATCAAAACTGTTTGGTATTGGCTAAGAAATAGAGTGGTGGACTAGTGGAATAGACTAGGTGCAAAAGCAGGAGACAATTATAGTAATCTGCTGTTTGATAAACCCAAAGAGTCCAGCTATTGGGATAAAAACTCTCTTTGATGAAAACTGCTGGGAAAATTGGAAGTTCGTATGGAAGAAAATTAGATTAGACCAACACCTCACATCCTTTACCAAGATAAGATCCAAATGGTTACAGGACTTAGACATAAAAAACAATACTATAAGCAAATTAGAAGATCAAGGACTAGTTTACTTGTCAGATCTATGGAAAGGGGAGCAGTTTATGACAAAGGAAGAGATGGATAACATCACCAAAAACAAACTAGATGATTTCGATTACATTAAATTAAAAAGCTTTTGCACAGATAAAACCAGTGTAACCAAGTTCAAAAGAAATGTAGTAAATTGGGAAAAAATCTTTACAACTAATGATTCTGACAAAGGACTCATTTCTAAAATATACAGAGAACTGAGTCATATTTTTTTTAAAAAAAGCATTCTCCAATTGACAAATGGTCAAAGGATATGCAAAGACAATTTACAGATGAGGAGATAAAAGCAAACCATAGCCATATGAAAAAATTCTCTAAATCATTAATTATTAGAGAAATGCAAATCAAAGCTTCTCTGAGGTACCACCTCACATCTCTCAGACTGACCAATATGACCAGAAAGGATAATGATCACCATTGGAAGGGTTGTGGGAAATCTGGGACACTATTACACTGTTGGTGGAGCTGTGAACTCATCCAACCTTTCTGGAGAGAAATTTGGAACTTTGCCCAAAATGCAACAAAAATGAGCATACCCTTTGATCCAGCAATACCACTACTGCGTCTATACCCTGAATAGATGATGAAAAAGGGTAAAAACATCACTTGTACTAAAATATTCATAGCAGCCCTGTTTGTGATGGCAAATAATTGGAAATCAAGTAAATGTCCTTGAAATGGGGAATGGCTTAGCAAACTGTGGTATATGTATGTCATGGAACTTTATTTATTGTTCTATTAGAAAACAAGAGGGATGGGAATTCAGGGAGGCCTGGAGGGATTTGCATGAACTGATGCTGAGTGAGATGAGCAGAACCAGAAAAATACTGTACACCCTCTCAGCAACATGGGGGTGATGTTCAACCTTGATGGACTTGCTCGTCCCATCAGTGCAGCAACCAGGGACAATTTTGGGCTGTCTATAATGGAGAATACCATCTGTTTCCAGATAAAGAGTCATGGAGTTTGAACAGATTTCAAGAACTATGCCCTTTAATTTAGGAAAAATACCAGATATCTTACTGGCTGATCTTTTTATCTCTTATACTTTTTGTTTCGTCCTTAAGGATGTGATTTCTCTCTCGCCACATTCAATTTCTATCAATGTACAACATGGAAGCAAAATAAAGACTGACAAATTGTTTTCTGTTGTGGGGTGGGGGAGGAAGCAAGATTAAGAGAGAAATTGTAAAACTCAAAGCCCAAATAAAATCTTTAAAAAAAAAATGAGGCCTCAGCTCTGTGATTGCTCATTAATTTCTGGTAATCCAATCATTCTTCAATTATCTCTCTTTGAAATATTTTCCAGTCAGTTGTAACAGATTTTCTATTATTTTCATTGTTTTTATTTTGTTTTATTCTTTTCTGGTGTTTAATGGATGTTAGGTCTGTGTAGAATTCACTTTCTTTTTTCCTTTGAGGCTTTGTTTGTAGCTATTTTGACATCCTTTTTATTTGAGTTTATGACTTGACCATTCCTGACATCATAGTACCTTTTTATAGTCACATTCTTTCTGTATTGTTTGCTCAGTTTCCAAGTTGGTTTCTTAACTTTGAACTTTATTTTAAAGTTGGGCTCTATTCCCAGCAAGATGAGGAGGGGGAGGGAAATGAGTATTTTCATGCTGCTGTTTTCATAGATTGTTCTGAGGGTTTGGAAGTTTTTGCTTTTTCCAACATAGTGTGATCTAGGAAGAGGTGTTATCACTGTGTTTCTTTTCAGTGCTCTGATCCTTACCCAGGAAGGTTTCCTGTTTCCCTGCAAGCACAAGTGATACTACTCCTTAGGGCCCCTGATTCCTTGTGACTGAAAATTCTCATTTCCGATCTGTAACTGTGACCAGAAGCGGGTAAAGGTAATCAAGTTGCCAAATAAATCCCATTTTTAATACTAGCACAGGGTCCATTGTAAACTATTTCTGGCCAACAGAACAGTCTTTTACTGTTTCATTTGAAGTTGCTGTTGCTTCTGTTGCCACCATCACTAAATCCCACAACTGTTCTTGCCACCATGTGGGCCAGTCCCTACCCCAGTTTCAGAGACCTCTCCTGCTCCCCTCTGAAGTTATCCTGGACTAGAAAATATCTAACTTAGACCTTTTGTTGTCTTTGCCACTCCTGAATTTGATTTAAGGTATTATTTTAAAGTTGTTTGTAGAACAATGTTGGGAAAGATTGTCTGGGTACTTTCTCTACTCTACTACCCTGAAGTCAGATATCTATTATGCCATTCTTGAAAGGATAAGCAAATTCATCCTCTCATTTCTCCTCAAAGTATCTAGCCCTCTCTTTTTCAGGAAGACTCAATTTTGTTTTTCAGTTCCCATTGCATAACTGTCTTTTTTTCTTCCTTTTTCCCCCTCTTGAAACACTCTCGTATTCCAACATTCTGAGAAGGGTCAAGGTTTTCTTCTTCTGCCTCAGATACTTTTGAGACTGCACTTGTTTCTTTTAGGAGATTTTCATTTCCCCTAAGAACCTGGATAGAAAAGAGGTATTTCTTGAGTCCCTTCAATTTCTTCAAGAGAAAGTTCTCTTGAATTCAAATAGCAGTCAGAGTAGAAAAGAGATAGCAGAGAGTAGAAAAACAACAAATATCACAAATTTAATGCAATGCACTGCACAATTCCCTCATTTTCCATAAGGGTTGAGTTTTTGATTATTATATCTGCAAAATTCCTTTTCAATATTTATACCTTCACCTTAGGAACCTAGTTAAAGCTTTGTACATCAATCATCACTGCTTAATATCTTTATACACCAAGTCAAATTTTTGTTCTTTTGCTACAGTAAGGTCTAACCACCAAAAATTTGCTCAACCCACCAATTTTCTACAGTCAGTTTGCTTAATCCTCTAATTGGTCCACTTACCCTTTTCTTATTTGACTTGCTTTTTTTGTTCCTTTGCCAGCAACTTTTACTTATCTTTCTAGAATCTACTTTTTCAAACTTTCCCTAATCCTCCTTCATCCTTTTTAATCCTGTTCAGTTCCTTCATACACTCTTTATTTTCCCTTATTTCAACTTCCATTGTGTCCCAGAGTAGAATGTAAACTAGTATTTCAGTTTTGAAATTTTTCAAATTTTCCTCAATTTCTTCCTAACTTTGCCATTTTTTATATCTATATTTAACTCTGACCTACTTGACTAGGATAACCTTTTCCAAGTCACCTGCACAATGTACTTCTTATTTGACTCAATCCCTTTATTCATCTCCCACAACACTCTTTGAGGGAAAGGAACAAGTGCTTATTAAATGTCAATTACTTTGCTAAGTACTTTACAAATATTATCTCGTCTAATCCTCACAACAACAATCTCTTTAGGCATGTACTATTATCATTCCCTTTTATAGTTCAGGAAACTGAAGCAGACTGAGGCTGACCTACTCAGGATCTTAGTTAGCAATTTTCCAAGATTAGAGTTTAATTCAGGTCTTCCTGGCTCCAGACCCAGTACTCTAAGCAACATGTTGCTTAATTACACCATGGAGACCAGAACTATAATATGAGTTGTTTTATTGAAGAGATAATTTTTCAGGTATGTGTTGCCCTAGATGATCACTGAGGGTTCTTTGAATTTAATTTTTTGGTTCTGTGCTATACTTAAATTTTGAGTTATTTTGAGGTCAATAATGGTACTATATATACAGTTGGTAAGTAATAAATATTTGTGAAGGAATGACTGAAGGATGGATGATGAATAAATGAATGAATATCAATTGAATGTAGTAAAAATATCCAGATTGTAGAAAATTTGGGAAGACATGATTAGTCAAAAAGTAGCACAGTTCAAAGTAAAGACTATTAATTCTATTCAGAATCAGAGAACTTGGTTTAATCTTGACTCTGATACTTACCTGTGTGATCTTGAACCCAATGCAATCTTCTTGAACCTCATCTTCTTCAGCAATAAACTGAGGGGAGTTAGACTATATCACCTCTGAGGTTCCTGCTTCAGATCTCTGATCCTATGATTTACAAATCTGAAGGGCTATCAAGTTAAAACTTCATTTTTCTTGGATCTTGAGCAAAACTAAGCATTATGGATCACAGAAAGTCAGACTTCAACCTATTCTGAGGGAAAACTGAAATGTTCTCCATGGGAGAAAATGATTTCAGCAAACCTGTGAAAACTGTACAATCAGTTATCAGAAGTGTTTTCATGACATCATCATATGATAAGAGTTCTAAAGAACTCTAAAGACTGTACAGTACAAATCCTACCTTATAGAGATCACTTGGGCAATAAGCACTTATTAGACACCAATTATATTCTAGACACTGAGCTAGTCATTGGAGATACCAATACTAGAAAATTTGGAAGCAAAAATTAGAAAAACAGGTTAAAATAAGACATGGTGGTCAAGATTTTAACCTCAGGTCTTCTGACTCATACCAAACCTTGCCAACTCCCGTAAGAATGACAAAGTCTTCACAAGAAAAAGAGAAGAGTGTATTTCTGCTCTTTATAGTAGACTACAGTGAGAAGATTCCTGCTGGGATACATAATAAGCTAAATGATCTGATGTTGGGGTGAAAGGGACCTTAGAGATAACCTAGGAAATGTATCAATTGTCCAAGCTCAAATACAGAGAAATGTTTAAGTTTGGATCTTGGAACTGAAAATTGGTTGCTACTTTGATATCCTGTGATTCCTTCATTTTACTTTGTTTATGTCACCATTTACCTAGATCTTTTACTAGCTCCTTGTACCCTGGGGCACAGTGCATAGAGTCTTGAGACTGGACTCAGGAAGAATTACAGGGAAATCTGGCCTCAGACATTTATTAGCTATATGACCCTGGGCAAATCATTTAACTCGATGTGCCTCAGTTTCCTTTTCTGTACAATGTGCTAAACAAAGAAATGGCAAACCACTACAGTATCTTTGCCAAGAAAACCCTGAATGGTGTCTCAAAGAGTTGGATATAACTGAAAGCAACTGAACAACACAGGCAGGTAGTATAAATAAATGTAGCACGTGGCATAGTGCTCAAATAAATGGGGTTTCATTTCTTCATTTAATGAAATCTCCTCTTTACAATGGGCCATGTAGATAAAAGAATCAGGGTAGAAAGCTAGAGTGAAGTACTCTATAATCAATAACTCAAGGATTTGCAAATCCTGAAGTTGGTGTTTTTTAACTTAACTATCTTTCCACATCTGTAGTTATCTTTCCATTGTTACTGACTACTGTCGTCTTTGGTATCTTTGTTAATTTTTCTGAGTATGAGGATAAAGATCTATTTGGATTTGCATTTCTCTTATCATTAGTAATATAGAGAATTATTTGAGATCATTGTTAATAGTCAAGAATTCTTTTGAGAACACTCTACCATTCAAGGATTTATATTAGAAAATGTATTTTTTGGTCTTTACATTACTTTTCAATATATTTTTTCATAACAAACCCTTAGCTGGAATTTGGGGTACAAAGATTTTTTTCCCACAATCATGTTCATCCCTTCTCAACATAGTTGAATTGATTTGCTAGTGTAAACAACATTGCATACTTCTGAAATGACAAATTTTATCTTCAACGATTACCTCTATCATTTGTTTAGTTAATAATTTACTCCCAGGCAGATGGTTGCATTTGATCTGGTTCCCGTCTCCTTTTAAAATAATTGTATGACCTATACTAGTTGGGCTAAGTATTCATTCACTGAGTTTGTTATTATATATATGGTATAAAATACTGATTAAAAGATGGATTGCTTTTGTCAAAAATGGAAAGTGAGGAAAACAGGGCGTCTGCCCTGTGCATAGTTGAATGTTTGTATATACCTGATTAAAGCTTTGTTTATCTAATTAAACATTTAAGAGGAAGATGGGAAAATTGTGTCTTAACCAACAATGCTTTTAGTGCCTGCTTTCCCTTTAGATGACTCTGAATTCTCATCAAAGAGAATAAACTTTGACAAATGTTTACTTAGAGAGAGGGGGAAACAAAGAGGGAGAGGCTGCTGGAGTAAAGGCAAGAGTGGTGGGAGGGTGAAGTTCCATTAACAGAGGCAGCATTCAGTACTAAAGCAATTGTTCCTAGCACCTTCTGCCAGCATTCTTTGTAGAACAAAGATTTGAGTCCTGAGTAAAATTTGATTTGCATGCCTGGGGGAATCATAAAAGAAACCTATTATAGAATGAAATGGACTGTAATCACATTGAGAAAATAGATATGGTTGCAAGGGGGAGGCTACCACATGACCAATGACCTGTTGAAAAGAGAACACAATCATATCCCCCAAAAAAAGTCAAAGCAAAATTTTCCAGCATGATGTTAACAAGTGTTTCCCAGGAGACCAGTCTTCCAATGAGACTGGTTCTCTGGGTACTATCCAGACAATCTAAGAGCTAAGCTGTCATGAGAGAGAATCCTAAAGTTCATAAAAGTATAGATTTATAATTTCCAAAATATATCTCAAAGTCACTAAATCCAGTCCCTTCATTTTATGGGTGAAGAAACAGGTTAAGTGAGTTAGACAAGTGACATAGGCAGTATGCTTCAGAGGTAGGATTCAAACCCAGATTCTCTAATGACAAATTTGGCACTTTTTTCATTATCCTCCAATGTTGTGAATAAAATGGGCATTATTCAAGAGCCCAAGGCCTAGCAAGAGCCCAAGTATAACCACAAGCTAAAACTAATATTGTCGTTGAATCACCATCTGGACTCTCAAAAATAATACCTATCTACTGCCAAATTTTTGTATGCCCATCAACATGCCAGTTTCTTGAAGAGATAGAGATTTAAACTGTCATAATTTACATATTGCCTACATATATTCATCTAGAATCCATCTGTCCTCTTTGCCAAGGAATAAACTAGGTCCCTTTCATATGTCATCTACAGCAAAACAACAATAAAAATGAATTGCAAGGTAAAGTAGTTTTCTAAGAAAAACAGTTATACCCTGACTAACAAAGAAGTAAATCTCTACGTCCTTTCATTTTAAGAACAAGTGCAATATGGAATCAGGAAGACTAAAGTCTGGCTTCAAAGTCTTAATAGCTGTGAGACTTTGGTCAAATCATTTCATTACTCTCTGACTCAGTTTCTTTATCTGTATAGCACTTCCTAAATTTATTGTGAGGATAAAAAGAGATAATATTTGTAAAATTACTTTGCAAAATTTAGAGTATTATATAAATTCTAGCCATTTATCATCATCATCATCATCATCATCATCATTATTATTATTATTATTATTATTATTATTATTATTATTATGTTAGAGGGTGGGTTGAATCTAATAAAACATGATTCAGCAAGAATAAAAGTATTTGAGTAGAGAAAAATTATCTTCATAATTCTAAGATGGAGGAGGCAGTCGTTCTGAAAATGGCCCAAGTTATTATACAACCTCAGAGTCTATGTGATTCTGTAGTACAATAAAATATCCAAAAAAGTTAGTATGATCTTCAGCTTCATTAGGAGAGCATCTAATGTCCAGGAATAAGTCTGTGGGAGTTCCCCACTATGCTCTGTCCTTATAACTAATAATTGTTCTGGAGCACTGTATTCAGTTACATTGTTATATAAATAATCTAAAGAGTAAGACAACCTGGATGACTGAGGTTCTTAAATCTATGTCACAACAGAAGGAACTGTTAAAGGAACTAGTATTATTTATCCTTAAGTAGAGATGATCATCTCACACCTATTCAATTGGCCAATTTGACTGAAAAGAAAAACCATCAGTGTTAAAGGGGATGGGAAGCCTGGGACATTCATGAAATGTTGGTGGAGTTGTGAACTGATTCAACTCTTTTGGAGTGTCTTTTGCCATTATGCTCAAAGGGCAATTATGCATACCCTTTGATCCAGGTATACCACAGCTCTATATCCCAAAGAGATCATGAAAAAAAGGGTAAGATTTATAGCAGCTCTTTTTATAGTGGCAAAGAACTGGAAATTAAAGAAATGTCCATCAACTGGGAAATGGCTGAACAAATTTCCATTTATAAATGTGATGGAACACTATTTTCTATAAGAAATCATGAGGAATGGGATTTTAGAATAGCCTGGAAAGACTTGCAGAAACTGAAGCTGAGTGAAGTGATCAGGACCCAAAGAATATTATACACACTAACAGCAACATGGGGTGGTGATCAACTGTGATGGACTTGCTCATTTCTTCAGTATCATAATCAAAGACAATACTAAAACACTTGTGATGAAGAATACCTTACATTTCCAGAGAACTAAGTGAGGAATTTAAATGTAAAGTTTACAATATTCATTTTTTTAAAAATTGTCTTATGAATTGTCATGTTTTCTTTTTAATTTTTTTCTATCTGGATGTGATTCTTCTTTAACAACATAATTAATACAGCTCTATTTTCAGCATGATTATAGATATAGAGCTTATATTTCATTGATTTCTATTGGGGAGGGGAAGAAAAGGGAGTGAGGGAGAAAATGTGAAAAAAATGACAGTTGAAAACTGTTTTTTTCCCCCCCTGTCATATGGAGGAGGGACTCACAGGACAGAACCAGGAGCAATGAGTCGAAGTTACTAAGAGACAAATTTAAATGTAATGCCAGAGGGAAAATAGCAGGAACAACATCAACAGTAACAATTTTCTATTATTTAGAATTATCCTAAAGTGGATTAGATTGCCAAGGGAGGGTGGGTTCCCCTTTCATAGAAATCTTCAAACAGAGGTTGCATTTGTTATGTATGGCATAATGGGTATTCCTTTAGAATATAATTTGGACTAGATGGCTGCAGGTCTCTTCCAACTCTCAAATTCAATAATTCTGTCATTTAAATGTTAGAACCTTAGACTAGATATCCAGATATGAATACAAAACTCAGATGAAAGGAAAATACAGTAGGACTTTTATCTTTCTCTACTCCCAGATGCTCCTCCTAATGGAACTCAAGATTTCATTATAGTTTTTTTGGATGCACCATCACTCTGCCAACTCATATTGAATTTGCACTAACAACACAAAATAATTTTCAGATTAATTCTTCATATCTTTTCTCATCTGGAGCATCCTATCTTTTCCTATCTTTTGGTATCAAAGTACAAGATTTGGAATTTATTCCTGTTGAATTTTGTCTTCTTAGATTCAAAGCTTTGTATCCTGAGATGATCCCAACTTTATCATCCACTGTATTACTTATCCTTCCTAGGTTGTGTCATCTGATCATTTTTATCTATACATTTATCAAACCTATTTAAAACTGTTTAGCATCAGAAGACCAAGCACAAAACTATTACTCCACTGGAGATCTCCTGGCACAACAACACTGAATACATTAACAATTATTGTTTGATTCCAAATAGTCCCATCAATTCTTTACCTATCTTATTGTATTGTTGTCTTTTCTACTTTTTCCCCCACTTTCACAAAAATACTGGGAGCCTTTAATCAAAAGGATTGCCAAAATCAAGTCAAAGTATATCCATTTCGTTTCGTTCAACTACTGCTTAGTAATATTTCCAAAAAAGGAAATGAGATTAGTTTGACATGCATGTTCTTGCTGAAGCCATGATGGTTCCTTATAATGACAACTTCCCTTTATAGATGATAATCAACATCATTTATTTTAAATTTTCTCTGGAGTCAAAGTCAAGTTCATATTCTCTTCTATTTCCTTTTTTTGGAAATTGGGATATTTTCCCTTCCAAAGATTTCTATTTTCTCTCCCTTTTCTATGATCATTTAAATATTATTGAGTGGTGCATCAATCATTTCTTACATTTTTTCCAGCATATGAGAAAAGTCATCTGGATCAAATGACTTGACATCTGCAAAGAATGTTTGGAAAGACACTTTACAAAGACTCTTATGCCCTCCTTATTTATCTTGGCTATTAACTGTTTGGTGTTCATTTCTGTTTTGTCATTTCTAGTTTAAAGAGGAATATTCTTTCTGGAGAAACAAAATGACCAATAGTTTAACCTTTCTTCTCTCATCAGACATCATCATCTTATCTATCTTAAGCAGGATTCTATCCAATCTTTGTTTTTATTCATAATTTCAAAAAATTCCTCTTTTTTTCTGTCCTGAACTCACCATACTTGGCTCATTCTGAGTTTTGGAGCTCCTGGCATTATTTTCCATAGGAGCATGCCATTCTCTTAGATTCACTCTCTATGATTTAAACTTTGTTATATCTTCTATACATTTCTTTTTTTGAAATTTGAGTTTATTGCTGGGTTATCTGTAAATTCAGGCTGATCTCCAGACAAATTCCATTTTCTCCTAGGTGGAATTATTTCCCTATATTTCTTCAGAAATTCATTCTTGAACATTTCCCATTACTCCTAAGTTGATTTCCTTCAAGTATTTTAGTCTTCTGAACCCTTTGAAATTTATTTTTTCCAATGCCAAGACTATACCCAGCTTTGGTCTTCCCTGTCATAATCTTTAGGATACAGAATTCACTTATCTCTAGCGTTCCCTCATTTTCACTTCATCATCCAATTCCTGGTAATAATAAAATGTTCCCTTATTGATTCCTTTGTTTCTTATAGAAATCAATAAAGGGGAGTTCTGTAATTTTTGTAGGGAGGATTTTCTTTTTGTAGTAAGGATTTTTCACTAAAGAAAATAAAGAAATTATTTGCTTCTCTGTTTTTAACAGAGTCAGCGAGCTCCAGCAGATGTGTGGATAATTTCAGTTTCCCATGATTACCATATCATGTCTTTTTGCTTCCCAATATCCTTATCTATTTTTTTATTTCTATCCAATGATAAAATCACTTCTGTTTCTGCTTTCTTTTTGCTTTATTCAAATCATCTCTTTCATGTTTCACTGCTCCTCCTTGTTTCCTGTATTTCCTCTCATGAGTTTGCAGAAAGGGATTAGCTATTATTTCATTGATATAATGATCTTTCCAGTGAGGAAACTGCCTCTATGAATGCCATTAGCACCTTCTTTTCAATTGGTGGTCAAAGAGAGCTTCTGAAAGCATTGAGAAAGAAGTGGTATGTGTCTGCTAGGCAGAATATTAAGCTCCGCAGCAAAAGTCAATGAAAGAAGAAACTGGTTTAGAGCAGAAAATAAACTAGTTTAAACTGTGCCTTTTGACAGTTAAACAATTGCACTTGAAATGATAACTGGATATATCCATTTCTCTTTTTCCCATCCCAGAAAACAAAAATGGAACTATGCTGCTATTAATTTTTTTATAGTTCACCTTTTTATTTACCTTTTTTAAAAGTATAGCTTCAGGTGAAGTAGTAGCTAGCATTTTCTCTGATGGGCATGCCTACTTCAACTATAATGCTTCCTAATTCTTCACTCATAATCCACCCCCTTTACCTATTTCTTTTGAATAAGATAGATCCATCCAGAATCATAAAGTGGTCATGGTTCATTATAATATTTTTCATGGAAGGCATTGGGGTCATTTGTTCTTCTTATGTTTGGACTTCTAGTTCCTCTTATTTCTTGCCTATACTTTGAGCATGTGTGTGCTTAGACAGTCTAGGACCTGTATTTTACTATTGCCTTTTTTCTCATATTTTTGCCTGTTTTGAAGGTTAGAATCTAGACCAGATCAAGTTAAAACACAGAATATAGAATGCTACTTCTAGACAAACCCTAGCTCATACAATGCTGAATAGCTAGGTGATACCTGAAATTCGGAAGACTCATCTTCCTGAATTCAAACCTACTATTTAACTCTGAGCATGATACTTAACCTTCTTCATTTCAGTTTTTCCATCTGTAAAATGGAAATAATAATAGAATGTTAGAGAAAGAGAGGGTCTTATAAACCATTTAACCTGCTTTCTCTTTTTCTAAGTTAGGAGAGAGAATTCACCTTACTCATGTTTCTGCCCTTCATGAATAGACAAAGCTTGGGGCTAGGTCTTCTGTCTCTCAAATTACTGCTTCTCCCACTATATCTTGCATTGCTGGTCTGCACTATGCTGAAAGGTATAAGTAGTCTGGGATTCGATCTTAGATTTCTTTGCAACATACCTTGTACCTAACACAGAGCTTTGCAAGCCAACCAAATTTTACTCAGGATTCATTGTCCTGTAAAGAATATTGGCAAAAGTTACAAGAGGGAAGTTGCTTCACTTACACATTATAAACATTCAATTAATACCTGTCTATTTGCAAAGCTTAAATTGCTCAGTTTGCTAATCAGACTCTTCATAATTTGGCCTTTATCTATTAATTTAACTTTTATTTCTCAGTGCTCCAAACATATGGGTAACTAGGTGATACAGTGAATAAAGTGCCAGGCCTGGAGTTTGGAAGACTCATCTTCCTTAGATCATATTTGGCCTCAGACACTTACTATTTGTGTGAACCTGTGAAAGTCATTTAAACCCATTGCCTCAGTTTCCTCATATTTAAAATGAGCTGGAGAAGAAAATGAAAAATCAATCTATTACCTTTGCCAAGAAAACTCCATGAGGGATTGTGAAGATTCAGAAATGATTGAAGCATCTAAACTACAACACTCCAAACATGAACCCTCCAATTGTATCTTTATTCTTTATACCATTACAGTCATATGCCACTCTCACTCCTGGCTCCCAGTCTCATCTCTCCTCTGTGCCTTTCCACCTATCTCTCAAGGCCTCAGTAAAGTGATATATCTTCTATGAAATATGTCCTCAATTCACAAGTAAAACTATGTGATTTGCAATCATGAAATAAGATTCAATCCTACCCCTATCACTTCCTATTTATGAAACATGAACAAGCAAATAATATTTATCTCAGTTTCATAGTGCATTTAACTATTGTTGTCAAGCACCTTTACCTAACTTAACCTCCTATTATCCTTACATTTCATTATTTTTTATTTTATAATGCTCTTGCCATGACCAAAAGTAATCTATCACCTGATAAACTATCGATGGTAAATGCTTCTGAAGTTAGCTTAGTCTTTAGAAAACAAATATACTGCACATTGTCAGATCCTTGCATTAAATCTTACCAACTGGTAGAACTTGCTTATACTTGTAATATATAGGCATAGTCCTGTGAGAACTAAGAGTCATTTACAATATATAATGCATCCAAGAAGAAAACATTTGTGCAAAACTTTCCCCTCTATTTTAGGGGACTTCCAGCCAAGATGGTGGACAGAAGATAGGCACAGTTCTAAAGTCTCCTGGTCTCTTCCCCATCTATCACATGAAACAAACCTCTTAAAAGAAATCCAAACCAGGAAACCCAGAAAGAAAAGCCAGGAGAGGAAAATCTACCTCAGGATTTGTCTCCCGCAGGAGACTTGGCTGACGACCAGCAGGCGAGTCTGAGCCTGGGATCAGCCAGATCAACAGCTGAATCGGAACCGGGAGTCTGAGGGCCCAAGAGCCGGACCTGCTGGATCAGCGGTGGGGATGACGAAGGGGGCTTTGGTCCACGGGGAAGCAGAGGCGCTGGTGTTGGTGCTTTCCCCCTGGAGCTTGGGGAAGGGGCTGCGGGAGAGGTCTGGTGCAGGACAGCTGTGGACACCATCCCTGGGCTCCTGGGTCTGAGAAACTCTGAGCCCATGCCTCCATTGCACTGTGGCCTCCTCCTAAACAAATGCAAATTACTTCTGCCTCAGGTCCAGGTGTGTGAGCAAAAGAACCAGCCCAGCTGAGGAACCACCTCAGGCCAGGGTAAAGCCCACCATTGATTGAAGGCAAAAGAATTCAATAGCTCCAATTCCCTCCCTCAAGCAAAGGGAGAAGGCCTCTCAACCAAGGTCACAGACACTCCAGAGAGGGCAACCAGCACCTTCTATTGGCCATCCAGAGAAACTGCACTCAGTAAAGCCTTTAGAGATACCAAGCCCAGGTGAACCAGCCCCACCCAAATCAAGGTCTTAGCATAATGAAGAAGGGTCAGCTGAAAGGTGGATCCATAGAAAAATTCCTGGAAGGGAAAGACCCCAACCCGGAGAGACCTGGAACATCTGAGGAGAATACAATCTGGTCTCCAGCACAGAAAGACTTCCTTGAATAAATAAGGAAGGAGTTTAAAAATCTACTGGAAAATTTGGGGAAGACAATTAATACCTTGCAACAAGAAAACAAAACCTTAGAAAGTAGAATTGGACAAACATAAAAGGAGAATAATTCTCTCAGATCCTCAAATGAGCAAATGCAAAAAAGAAATTAATTCACTCAAAACCTCAATTGGTCAAATGGAAAGCTCTTTCAAAAGTAGAATTGACCAATTGGAAAAGGTTAATGAAGAAAACTCCTACCCCCCCAAAATAATGGAGTCTACAGAAGCTAATGACTCCACGAGATAGCAAAAGTCAGTTAAACAAAATCAAAAAATAGAAAAAAATAGAAGCAAATGTGAAATACCTCATCAACAATACCACTGACCTCGAGAATAGATCGAGGAGTGGCAACCTGAAAATTATAGGACTTCCTGAAAACATTGAAGAGAAAAAAAAGCCTGGACTTAATATTACAGGATCTAGTGATGGAAAACTGCCCTGACATCATCGAGTCAGAGGGCAAAGTAGTTATTGAAAGAGTACATCGATCCCCACCAGAAAAAGATCCTAAAATGAAAACACCAAGGAATGTTGTGGCCAAACTCCAAACTATCAGATAAAAGAGAAAATCCTGTAAGCAGCCAGAAAGAAACAATTTAAATATCAAGGAGCCACAGTAAGGATCACGCAGGACCTGGATGCATCAACTTTAAGGGATCGAAGGGGCCTGGAACAAGATATTTCGAAGAGCATGGGAGCTTGGAATGCAGCCAAGAATCTACTTTCCTGCAAAGCTGAGCCTTCTCTTCCAGGGAAAAAGATGGACATTTAACGAAATGGAAGAATTCCAAAAATTTCTGATGAAAAGACCAGAGATAAACAGAAAATTTGGATATCAAACAGGAGGTTCAAGAGACACATGAAAAGGTAAAAAAAGGGGGGGGCAGTAAAAGGAAAAAAATGCAATCCAGCAAGTTGAAACTGGCTATATCCCAGCATGGGGGTGGGGGGAAGAGACTCTCATAAATCCTAAGAAATGTAACTCTAACAGAGAGAATATACTGAGCCAGAAATGATGGACATCCATGACCTATCCATGAGACCGCTATCTAATGGGATGTAACTGGCTTTAACTCTACTGGGGAGAAAGACTCTAATAACTCTCAGGAATTTTGACTCTATTCAACAGAATATACTGAACTAGAAGGGACAGACACTCAGAATTTTCTATGACTTAGATAGAATGATCGAAAAAAAAATACACTACCTCCCTAAAAAGGGGAACAGGAAAGAGACAGGAGGAGGGAGGGGATTGAATGGGACAAATCTTATTACACTAAGAGGTACAAAAAACCTATGGTAATAGAGGGGAAGAAGGGAGTAGAGGAGAAACACCTGAATCTTCTTCTCATCAGACTTGGCTTAAAGTCAACCTACACATACTCAGTTAACTTATAAAACACCTAACCTTTCAAGAATTAAAAGGGGGAAAAGGGGAGGGGGGGACAGAGAAAGGGAAGGGGAGTGGAGGAAATAAGGGGAAATAACAAAAGGAAGGGAAGGGAAGGGAACAGGGAAAGGGGAAAGAAAGGGGAGGGTGTGATATAGGAGGGCAAACACACTGAAGGGGGTGGTATTCAAAAACAAAATACTGAGGAATATGGATAAAAGGGGGGAAAATGGGGAAAAATACAAACAGAAGGAAGATAGCACAGAGGGCAATAAAGAATTAGTAATCATAACCTTGAATGTGAATGGGATGAACTCTCCTTTAAAACGTAAGCAAATAGCAGAGTGGATTAAAAACCAGAATCCTACAATATGCTGCTTACAAGCAACTCATTTGAAGCAGAGAGATACATATAGAGTAAAGGTAAAAGGTTGGAACAAAATATATTTTGCTTCAGCTGAAGTAAAAAAAGCAGGAGTAGCAATCCTTATCTCAGACAAAGCAGCAGCAAAAATAGATAGCTTTAAAAGAGATAAGGAAGAAAAGTTTATCCTCCTAAAAGGTACCATAGACAATAAAGTCATTTCAATATTGAATATCTATGCACCCAGTGGGACAGCACCCAAATTTTTAGAGGAGAAGCTGAAAGAATTACAGGAAGACATAGACAGCAAAACTCTACTAGTAGGAGACCTCAACCTCCCCCTATCAGATCTAGATAAATCAAATCATAAAACAAAGGAGAAAGAAATTAGGGAGGTAAATAGATTGTTAGAAAAATTACATATGGTAGACTTATGGAGGAAACTGAATGGGGATAGGAAGGGATATACCTTTTTCTCTGCAGTACATGGAATCTATACCAAAATCGACCATGTACTAGGACATAAAAACCTAATGATCAACTGCAGAAAGGCAGAAATAGTGACTGCATCTTTCTCAGATCACAATGCAATAAAAGACATATGCAATACTGGGCCAAGGAGATATAGACCCAGAACAAATTGGAAACTGAATAACCTCATCTTAAAAAATGAGTGGACCAAAGAACAAATTATAGAAAGAATTGACCATTTTATCCTAGATAATGATAATAATGAAACAACATACCAAAACCTATGGGATTCATTCAAAGAAACTCTCAGGGGATATATTATAGCTCTAAATGCTTATATGAATGAATTGGAGAAAGAGGAACTCAATGAACTAAACATGCAACTAAAAAAATTAGAGAAATAACAAATCAAAAATCCCCAATCAAATACCAAATTAGAAATTTTAAAAATTAAAGGAGAAATTAATAAATTGAAAGCAAAAAAACTATTGAATTAATAAATAAAACCAAAAGTTGGTATTATGAAAAAACCAATAAAATTGATAATCCTCTCGTCAATTTGATTAAAAAAAGAAAGAAGAAAACCAAATTGCTAGTATTATAAATGAAAAAGGTGAACTCACCACCAATGAGGAGGAAATTAAAGTAATAATTCGAAATTATTTTGCCCAACTCTATGCCAATAAATTTGATAATCTAAGTGAAATGGATGAATATTTACAAAAATATAAGTTGCCCAGGGTAAATGAAGAAGAGATTAAATACCTAAAGTACCCTATCTCAGAAAAAGAAATTCAAAAAGCCATCAGCAATTAGAGAAGAAAAAGAAATTAAAGGAATTAGAATTGGGAAGGAAGAGACAAAACTCTCACTATTTGCAGATGACATGATGGTCTACCTAGAGAATCCCAAGAAGTCATCTAAAACACTACTGGAAACAATTAGCAATATTAGCAATGTTGCAGGTTATAAAATAAACCCTCATAAATCCACAAATTTCCTATATATGACTAGCAAGAAACAGCAGGAAGAGCTAGAAAGAGAAATCCCATTCAAAGTAACCTCAGACAGTGTAAAATACTTGGGAGTCTATTTGCCAAGACAGACTCAGAATCTTTTTGAAAACAATTATAAAACACTTCTCGCACAAATTAAATCAGATTTAAATAACTGGGCAAATAGCAACTGCTCATGGATAGGTAGAGCTAATGTAATAAAAATGACAATTCTACCAAAACTAAACTATCTGTTTAGTGCCCTACCGATAAAAATCCCAAAAAATTACTTTAATGAGTTAGAAAAAATTGTAAGTAAATTCATATGGAGAAATAAAAAGTCAAGAATTGCCAGGAGTTTAATGAAAAAAAATGCAAACAAAGGTGGCTTAGCACTACCCGATCTAACATTATATTATAAAGCATCAGTCATCAAAACTGTTTGGTATTGGCTAAGAAATAGAGTGGTGGACCAGTGGAATAGACTAGGTGTAAAAGCAGGAGAGGATTGTAGTAATCTGCTGTTTGATAAACCCAAAGAATCCTGCCATTGGGATAAAAACTCCCTCTTTGATAAAAACTGCTGGGATAATTGGAAGTTAGTATGGAAGAAACTTAGATTAGACCAACACCTCACACCCTTTACCAAGATAAGATCCAAATGGTTACAGGACATAGACATAAAAAAAACAATACTATAAGCAAATTAGAAGATCAAGGACGAGTCTACCTGTCAGATCTATGGAAAGGGGAACAGTTTGTGACTAAGGAAGAGTTGGAGAACATCACTAAAAACCAATTAGATGATTTCAATTACATTAAATTAAAAAGTTTTTGCACAGATAAAACCAATGTAATCAAGATCAAAAGAAAAGTAGTAAATTGGGAAACAATCTTTACAACTAATGATTCTGACAAAGGACTCATTTCTAAAATATACAGAGCACTGAGTCATATTTTTAAAACAAAAAACCATTCCCCAATTGACAAATGGTCAAAGGATATGCAAAGGCAATTTACAAATGAGGAGATCAAAGCAATCCATAGCCATATGAAAAAATTCTCTAAATTATTATTTATTAGATAAATGCAAATTAAAGCTATGCTGAGGTACCACCTCACACCTCTCAGATTGGCCAGTATGACCAGGAAGGATAATGATCATTGTTGGAAGGGATGTGGGAAATCTGGCACACTATTACACTGTTGGTGGAGCTGTGAACTCATCCAACCCTTCTGGAGAGCTATTTGGAACTATGCCCAAAGGGCAACAAAAATGTGCATACCCTTTGACCCAGCAATACCACTACTGGGTCTATACCCTGAAGAGATGAGGAAAAAGGGTAAAAACATTACTTGTACAAAAATATTTATAGCAGCCCTGTTTGTGGTGGCAAAAAATTGGAAATCCAGTAAATGTCCTTCAATTGGGTAATGGTTTAGCAAACTGTGGTATATGTATGTCATGGAACACTATTGTTCTATTAGAAACCAGGAGGGACGGGATTTCAGGGAAACCTGGAGGGATTTGCATGAACTGATGCTGAGTGCGATGAGCAGAACCAGAAAAACACTGTACACCCTAACAGCAACATGGGAGTGATGTTCAACCTTGAAGGACTTGCTCATTCCATCAGTGCAACAGTTGGGAACAATTTTAGGCTGTCTGCAATCCAGATAAGGAGCTGTGGAGTTTGAACACAGTACAAGGACTATTCCCTTTAATTGGGGAAAAAAAAACCCAGATGTCTTATTGTTTGATCTGGTTACCTCTGAGAATTCTGTTCTCTCTAAGGATATGATTTCTCTCTCATCACACCCAATTTGGATCAAGGTACAACATGGAAATAAAGTAAAGACAAACAAGATTGGGGGAAAATTGTAAAACTCAAATAATATCTTTAATAAAAATTAAAAATTAAAAAAAACTTTCCCCTCCAAGGCTTTTGAAATGAGACCCAATATCAGTTACTTAATATATAATGAAAATAGTGATAATGATAATGATGATTTTATTACTAATGGTAATGATTATGCCAGTACCATATCATAACACAAAGAGCAGAATTTACTAATCATATGCATATCATATTACTTTTTCTCAACAATATCTTTTGTTCTTAGTAACTGAACATTATGTTACTGAGTTCATCAGAAATACCTTTATCCTCAAGTCTAGATTCTATGAGAAAAAAGATATGAAATCAAGGAAATACTAAAGTGTAAAAAGGGAAAACATTTTTAAGAACCTATGAAGCATTGAAAAGAAGCACAACACACATTCTAGAAGTAATTCCTAGTTTTGAAATGGATGGCACAAATAATACTGATACCTCAAATGATTTTACAAGGAGATACGCTTATTTGGACTGCAATTTTGCAAAGGGCTTTTGTATTTGATGATGAAAATCCAACTAATAGATAAACTATACCAACAGTAATTAAAAATGTTATTATCTTCCATAACTATAATGAATGAATTCATTCTCTCATGATATTTAATGAAAGTATATAAGAAAAACTAAGGACTTGAACAAAATAGTGTATGTATGAACCATTATTAACTCAACAATCATATGAGGAAAGGTGTGGTTATTTTGAAATACTCCTAAGGATAAAAGTCAACATCACTGTGAATAAAGCAAATTGAGAGAGCTCAAAGTCAACAAAAATGAATCACAGGGTACAATAGTATGTCTGAAATGCTAGATTCCTTCAGTTAACAATTGAAAATAAAATGCAAAATGTTAAGATGATAAAAGTATTCAATGAAGTAGAAAGAACAACTTTTTAAAAAATAAATAGCAATTAAACATTTCATTATTAGAAGTATGAGAAACAAAGACATAAGTGGAGAGAGTGAGTTCATGAAGAAGAAGAACTTGGAAAATTTCTAATCACCTATAAAGTTGGAAATAAGCCCAACACAACAGAAACATAAGTTATATCAAAGAAGAAACAGACAACTTTCATTCCGTAATGACCAATAAAAGGATAATCTTAAAATGAACATTCTTTGAAAGTTTTAAAGCCATGAGGTCAGCTAAGCTCTATAATTATTGACTTTACAATTGTTCATGAATTACTGGCAATGCCTAAATTTCCATAAACCTTACTTGACCTTTCTTAGAGTAGATATTTCATATTGTTGACAATAAGATGAACATACTAGTGATTCTTCCAAATATATGCCCTCTAATATTTATGTATTTTGTGCAAAGGTTTCACAGATGGTATCAGGACTTTTAAAAATCTTTTAAGACAAGAAAAATGATATATTGGATAAAGATTGAAATGAATGTGCCAAAAAGTTTCAGGAGAATAAGGATCTACTTATGCTCAATTTTGTAATTGAATAAATTGCTTGAAGTTCTCTATACTTTATTATTTCAATGTCCTTGATTTAATTTTGCTGGCTTGGTTTATTTGTATACTAAAAATATACAAAATAAACCCATCTAGAGTAGTATATATGTATATATATATATATATATATATACATATATATATATATATACACATATATGTAAAATTCCTCTACCTCACCAAAATAGAAGATTAATAGACATTGTTTAGACATGCTATAAACAGAACAAAATCCTACAGAAAAACTTCGGCAACTAGATGTCACATCATCATTATCCAAAAGTAAAAACTGGTAATATATAGATGGCCAAAAATGGTTTGCCTACATATGGAACCTATGAAATTACTCAGAATGAAGAATGGAGTCATCAGATCTTTTGTGAGAGACTTAAACATGACATTGTCCAATAATATGTTGAACAAAGAAGAATCAAACAAACAAGCTATATGGATTTGTTTGTGGAAATGGAGTTTAAGATACAAATCAATAAAACAGTAAATCAGGTCAATCAATTTTGCAATCTCTAGTTTCTATGCTCACACTGAAAATTTGAGCATCTATTCTAATTGATTCAGTTTCACCTGACTACAGCACACTCCTCAGTATATCTAATAATTATTATGAAGTTATATTTGGTTTTTTCTTACCACAAATCTGTTTGCCTTTACTGTAACTGCCATTCATTGTTATTGGTTCTACTTTCTGGACAGGTTGCAACATTATAGAAAACTGGCTGTGAAATCCTGATCGTTGTTTTTTCCTGTTTTCTTGAAGGATACACTTGATGCATGTGTAAACCATTCCCATAAGGAGTTTGTAGACATGGAAGCAAAGAAACATATAGGATGGATTATACTAATGTCTCTTTGGTGGGGGTATCATCCATAGATTTCTAATCTTTTGTGATTCTTTACTCTGAAAAATTGAAAAGCAGTTCATTAGTAATGTTAAAATTGGTTGCCCTATGTAAGACCAAAAGCCATTACCCAGAGGATAAAATGGTCAAAGGAAAGGAATAGTCCTCAAAAAGAAGTACAAATAATATAATAATAAATGTTCCAAAGCACTAATAACAAGAAAAATGAAGATCAAAACTACATTATGCCACATCATACCCTGACTGACAATAGGAGGAGGGAACAGAACCCAGAGCAGGGAGCTGAAACCCGTGGGGAGTGGAGAAGACCAACTAGTCCTGACTCCCCCGGCCCAATCAACAGGACTGGACTGAATGACCCAGCACAGTGAGTAAATCATTAACCTTCTCAAAGTAGAAGATACCAACCTACTGTGAAGACCACTGGTATTCTTAAAGCAGAAGGTCTGTTTGTGGATGAACCCATCCCAGGAAGCAAGCTGCTGGTGTTCTCAATGCAGAAGGTCAGCAAACAGGCCCTTCCTGCAACACAAGAAGCTTGGGGCAATACCCTTATGGCTCAAGAATAAGTTCAAAATGAATAAGAAAAAATCAGGATGATAGAAATTCACCTTGGAAATAAGGAAATCATAACATCATCTAAGAAGAGGATAGCAGTAAAAGTTCTACATGTGAAGCCCCAGAGGTGAATATAAATTGGTCTTCATCTCAGAAAGAATTCTTAGATGAGGTCAAAAAGGATTTTAAAAATCAAGTAGAAGAAGTGGAAAAATACATGCCATAAAAATTCAAGATTTTGAAAAATAAAATAAAGCCTTTAAAAATACAATGGGTGAAGCAAAAAGAAATAATTCCTTCAAAAATGTAATTGGACAAATGGAAAAAGATAATATCTCCTTTGAAACTATAATGACAAAATGGAAAAGGAGTTAGAAAAGCTAGTGGAAGAACATAATTCTTTGAAGAATTGACTAGAGCAAGTGGAAGCTAATGACTCTATGAGATATCAAGACTCAATGAAGCAACTAGAAAAAAAATGAAAAAATGAATAAAATGTAAAATATCTCACTGGAAAATGAGATATCAGGAGAGATAATTTAAGAGTTATTGAACTATCTGAAAGGCATGATCAAAAAAAGAGCCAAGGAAAACTGATATTCTAGAACCAGAGGGTAAATATAGCCATTGAAAGAATCCACCAATCGGCATCTTAAAGGGGTTACCAAAATGTAAATTCCAAGGAATATTATAACCAAATTTCAGAAGTGTTAGATCTAGGAGAAAATGCATGAGGCAACTAGAAAGAAGCAATTCAAGGGTCAAGGAAGCACAGTCAGGATTATGCAGGATTTGGACATATCAACATTAAAAGATCAAAAGGTCTAGAATATGATATTCTGGAGAGCAAAGGAAATTGGATTGCCAAATGGAATCAACTACCCAGAGAAAGTGAGGGTACTCTTTCAGGTGAAAAAATGAATGTAGAGAATTAGGAGGAGAAAGTAGGGGAAGGAAAGGGGGAAACTGATAGAAGGGAAGCAGAAAGTAGAGGAAAAGTAAAAAGGATAAGGGAAAAGGAAAAAAAGGAAGGGAAAAGAAAAAGGCATAGGGGAAATAAAAAGCTACTGGACTGAGTGAAAGGGGGGCAGATTGAAGGTATTTAAAAGCAAAATACTATTGAGGAAGGATGGAATGGAAGGAGAAAGAAAAGTACAAATAGGGGCAGAGAGTATGGATGGTAATAAAGAGTTAGTAACTAAAATTGTGAATGTGAATAGGATGAACTTTCCCATAAAATGCACAGTAGCAGAATGAATTAAAACAAGAATCCTAAAATATGCTGTTTTCAAGAAACACATTTAAATCAGAGAGTATATACATAAAGTCAAAGTCAAAGGGCAGAAGAGAATATATTATGCTTTAACAAAAAAAAGCAGGAGTAGCAATCCTTAATCAAATAAGGCAAAAGCAAAAAATAGATCTCATTAATGACTAAACAAGTTATGGTACATGAAAACTATGGAATATTATTTTTCTATAAGAAACCATGAATAGTTGGACTCTAGAGAAGCATGGAATGAATTATAGGGTCTGAAGCTGAGTGAAAGGAATACAACGAACAATGTGCACATTAACAATATTGTGAGATGATCAACCTTGAAGGAAGCAGCTCCTGTCAGCAGTTCAGAGAGCTAGCACAGCTACGGACACTGCTATTCCCATCCAGGAGAAGAAAAACAAAACAAAACAAAACAAAACAAAACCCAAAAATTCCCCTGCAGAATCTGATGAACACTTGATTTAAGTAGTCTCCTATATATCTCTTTCCTTAATCCCAATTCTTCATACTTATAATAATTAATCTATAAATAAGTTAATCAAAAATATGTATGTACAATGAACACTAACATTACTGTTCACTGCTGAGGGGAGGGGGTAGGAAGGGAGGGTGGTAGGAAATTTTGTAACTTAAAAATATACATATACATATGGATGAATGTTGAAAAAACTTTCAAAACATATATTTGGAAAAATAAAATATCAACTAAATAGGAGTGTAAAAAAAATAAAGTACATCTTTCTGAAAAGTACCATAGACAATGAAGAAATTTCAATACTAAACATATGTGCACCAAGTGGTATAGAATCCAAATTCTTAAGGGAGAAGCTGAATGAGTTACAGGAAGACAAAGACAACAAAACTATACTAATGGGTGAACTCAATCACCCTTTCTTGGAACTATATAAACCTAAGAACAAAAAAAAGAAGTTAAGGAGGTGAATAGATTTTAGAAAATTTATATGTAAAAGTCCTCTGGGGAAAATTGAATGAGGATAGAAAGGAAATGAGCATTTTTTTTCAGGAAAATATACAAAACTGACCATGCATTAGTGCATAAAAAATTCACAATCAAATGCAGAAAGACAGTAATATTAATTACATACTTTTCAGATCATGATGCAAAAAAGGACCATGGAAAGATAGATTAAATAATTAGAAACTAAATAATCTAATTTTAAAGAATGAGTGAATCAAACAACAAATCATGGAAATAATAATTTAATCCGACAATGACAATAAGGAGACAACATACCAAAACTTATTTTATATAGTCAAAGCAATTATTAGGGGAAATTTTATATTTCTAAATGCTTATAAGAATAAAATAGAGAAAGAGGATATAAATGATTTGGTCATGAAACTAAAAAAGCAAGGAAAAATAAATTAAAAATTTTAATTAAATACAAAATTGAAATTCTGAAAAATTAAAGTAGAAATTACTAAAATTATAAGTAAAAGGAAAAGCTATTGAATTAATAAAATTAAGAGGTGGTTTTATAAAAGCAGCATTAAAATACATAAACATTTGATTCTTTTGATTTTTTTTAAAAAAGTAACAAACCAAATTACAGTATCAAAAATGAAAAGGGTGAGTTCAGCAACCATGAGAAGGAAATTAAAGTAATAATTCAGTTATTTTGCCCAACTGTATGCCAATAAATTTGACAATCTAAGTGAATGGGTAAATATTTGAAAAAATATAAATTTCCCAGATTAGAAAAGAAGAAATAAAATACTTAAATAATGCCATTTAAAAAAAAAGAAATTGAATTAGCTATCAATGAACTTCCTAAGAAAAATATCTCTAGGGCCAGAAGGATTCATAAGTGAATTCTATCAAATATTTCAAAAACAATTTCAGTTCTCTATAAACTATTTAAAAAATGCGTGATGGAGTTTTGCCAAATTCCTTCTATAATATCAATATGGTGCTGATACCTAAACCAGGAAGAACCAAAACAGAGAAAAAATATATACCTATTTCCTTAATTAATAGTGATACAAAAATTTTAAATAAAATATAAGCAAAGTAATTACAGCAAATTATCACTAGCATAATAAACTATGATTAGTTAAAATTTATACCAGGAATGCAGGGTTGATTCAATTTTAGAAAAACTATCAGCACAATTTACCATTTCAATAATAAACACAACAAATCATATGATTATTTCAATAGATACTGGAAAAAGTTTTTGCTAAAATGCAGCACCCAGTCCTATTAAAAACAAATGGGGGCAGCTAGGTGGCACATGTGGGCATCTAGGTGTTATAGTGGTTAGGACACTGGCCATGAAGTCAGGAGAACCATATAAATGATCAACATTTCTATATATTACCAACAATGCACAGCAAAAAATGCTAGAAAGAGAAATTCTATTTAAAGTAACTATAGATAGCATAAAATACGTGGGCGTCTATCTGCCGAGATAAATTCAGGAACCATATGAAAACATTACAAAGCATTTTTCACACAAATAAAAACAGATCTAAATAATGGGACAAATGTTAATTGCTTATGGGTTGGTCAAGATTATTTAATAAAAATGACAATTCTACCTACATTAAATTACTTATTCAGTACCCTACCAAACTTCCAAAAAATATGTTATTGATGTAGAAAATTAATAGTGAAATTCATATAGAGGAACAAAAAGTCAAGAATTTCAAGGGAATTAATGAAAAAATGCAAAGAAATGGCTATGACTAGGCCATAGCACATCTATAATTACATTGTAAAAACAACAGTCATCAAATCTCCCTAAGAACTATAGTGGTTGATCAGGAATAGATTAGGTACAAAAGAAGTAGTAGTAAATGATTATAATAATCTACTGTTTGAGAAACCCAAAGACTACAGCTTGTGGGAGAACTCACTCTTTAACAAAAACTGCTGGGAAAACTGGAAAATCATATGGTAAAAACAAGGCATAGACCAACATTTCACACTGTATACCAAGATGAGGACAAAATGAGTACTGGATTTAAACATAAAAGAAGGTAGAGAACAAGGAATAGTTTATCTTTCAGATCTATGGAAATAAAATGATGTATGATGGAACAAGAGATAGAAAACATGATAAAAGGCAAAATGGATAATTTTGAGTACACTGAATTAAAAAAATTTTACACAAATAAAATCAATGCAGACATTATTAAAAGGAATACAATAAATTGGAAAGCAATGTTCACAGTTAGCATTTCTGAAAAGGAGCTCATTTCTAAAATATAGGAAATTGAGTCAAATTAATAAGAATATGTCGTTCCTCATTTGATAAATGATCAAAGGATATGAACAGGCAGTTCTCAGATAAAGAAATTAAAACTATCTGTATGCATATGAAAATGCTCCGAATCATTATTAGAGAAATACAAATTTAAACAAATCTGAGGCACCACTCCATATCTATCAAATTGACCAATATAACAAAAATGAAAATATTCAATGTTAGAGGGGATATGGGGAAACTGAGACACTAATGTATTTTTGGTGGAGTTTTGAATTGATTTGTATCTATGATCAAAGGGCAATAGAACTATGTATACCCTTTGATCTAACAATACCACTAATAGTTCTATATCCCAAAGGGATCATATGAAAGGGTAAGAAACTCACATGTACCAAAAATACTTATAGTACCGCTTTTCATAGTGGCAAAGAATTGGAAATTGAGGGAATGAGGGAATGTCCATCAAGTCCAGCATTAGTGAACAAATTGTATTATGTGAATGTGATGAAGTACTATTGTTCTGTAAGAAATCATGAACATGGGGTGGCTAGGTGGCATAATGGATAAAGCACCGGCCTTGGAGTCAAAAGTACTTGGGTTCAAACTGGTCTCAGACACTTAATAATTACCTAGCTGTGTGGCCTTGGGCAAGCCACTTAACCCCATTACCTTGCAAAAACCTAAAAAAACAAAACAAACAAACAAAAAAAAAAAGAAATCATGAGTAGATACAGAACAAAGATGGCAGAGTAAAGGCAGGAATTCCCAAAGGCCATCCCCCAGACCACTCCAAATGGCTTTTTTATTTATTTTCATCCATATGCACATGTACATTTTGAGTTACAAAATTTCCCTCCACCCTCCCTTCCCATACCTCTTCCCTTAGTGGCAAACAGTCAGGTTTGCATTGTACATATATATTTTGATAAACATGTTTACAGATTAGTAATTTTCAGTATGAGGAATTAGGATTAAGGGACAGAGATACATAAGAGATAATTTTTATAAAGTTTTCATCAGATTTGGAAGGATTGTTTTGTGTGTGTGTGTGTGTGTGTGTGTGTGTGTGTGTGTGTGTTTGTTTTGTTTTTCTTCCTCTAGATGGGAACAATACAGTACATAGCCAGTCTAATATAGTTATCCAAGCTCTCTGGACTACTGAGAGGAGCTACTCCCATCAAGGTTGTTTCTCTCATAATGTTATTGTTGATGTGTACATTATTCTCTTGGTTCTACTCTACTCACTCAGCATTTAAATCCTGCAAATCATTCCATCTTTCTCTAGAGTCTGACCATTTATGATTTTTTATAGAACAATAAAATTTCATAATATTCATGTAGCATAACTTGTTTAGCCATGACCCAATTGATGAGCATCCCCTCAATTTCCATTTCTTTACCACTACAAAAAGAACTGCTAGGAATATTTTGGAACACATAGGACTTTTCCCTTTTTTGTAATTTCTTTCTGGATATAGACCTAGAATTGTAATTGCTGGGTCAAAGGTTGGATCTGTTCACAATTCCACCAGCAATGCATCAATGTCCCAATTCTCCCACAACCTCTCCAACATTGATCATTTTCCCTTTTCCTCATCTTGGCCAATCTGATAGGTGTGAGATGATACCTCATTGTTCTTTTAATTTGCATTTCTCTAATCAATAATGATTTGGAGCATTTTTTCATATGATTATATATAGCTTTAATTTCTCCATTTGAAAATTCTCTGTTCATATCCTTTGACCATTTATCAATTGGGGAATTCAAATGTCTTAAAATTATGCCTCAACCAAATTCTAGAGTTGTGGAACCCACAAAAAATTGAGTGCAACAATTTTCCAGCCCAAGACAACTTGGAAGATCCATAGGAAGGGTCTGTTCCACCTGAGTTGGAATGGACCACAGTGCAACCCAGGCCATGCTAGTGCAGACCTGTTCCAGTCATCCAGGAACAAACTACAGAGAGTCTGGATCCCTGGGTACACTTGGAGTTCATGGCGTTCCAGACCTCTCAGCCCATTGATTACCAAGGACAAGTTGAAACATCTGCAGGAAAACTCTTCCACACCAAAGTGAGTGCAGAGTCCAGGCCATTGTAGGCCTCAGTACAGCCCTGATACAGGAACCTGTGGAGCCACTACTTCCAGATCATTCAGCCTACTGACAGCAAGGAGGTCTAGGAAGACAGAGATCTTTCCACTTTCCCTGGGACAGGTCATGTTGCTTTGCCCATAGTCAGATCCACTTCACAGTGTGGAGCCAGGACCCTCTTCATAGTTACAGGGCAGAGGGGAGTGCAGAACACATGCCAGGTGTGCAGTCAGAGTGTCTCATAAAACCATGGAGGAATTGAGATCCCTGAGGGTAGTGTTCCCCCAAAAAACCCTCAAAATCTTGGGACAGTGCATCCTTCATCCTGGAGGCAGAGTTCCACCTTAAAAAAGCAGTTAAAGTCAAGTCATAAGCTGGGGAAATCAGCAAACAACAGAAGAAAAAGAATCTGACCATGGACAATTACTTTGGTCCCATGGAGGATCAAAATACACACTCAGAAAACAACAAAGTCAAAACTCCTGTAGCCAAAGCCTCCAAGAAAATTAGGAATTGGTCTCAGACTATGGAAGAAGTCAAAAAAGACTTTGAAAATCAAGTAAAGGAGGTAGAGGAAAAATTAGGAAGAGGAATGAGAACAATGTGATAAAATCCACCAACTCAACAATTTGGTGAAAGAAATACAAAAAACCTGCAGAAAAAAACATTTTAAAAACCAGTTTAGATCAAGTGGAAAAAGTAGTCCAAAAGAGCAATGAGGAGAAAATGGGTTTATAAAGCAGAAATAGTCAAATGTAAAATGAGATACAAAAGTTCTCTGAAGAAAACTATTCTTTCCAAATATGAATCAGGATAACTGGAAATGGTTCTGGATATGAGGAAGCAGGGTTAAGTGACTTGCCCAAGGTCACTTAACTAGTCAGGGTCAAGTTTCTGTAGCCAGATTTGAACCCTGGTCCTCCTGAATCCAAGGCCAGTGCTCTATCCACTGCACCACCTAGCTGCCTACTCCCCCCAATTCAAAGAGAAAATATTACAAGCAGCCATAAAGAAACAATTCAACTACCATGGAGATATATTCAGGATTACATAGCATCTACATTGTTGGTTTGTAGGACTTGGAATAAAATATTCCAGGAGGCAAGAGTTTGGATTACAAGCAAGAGTCAGCTATCCAGAAAAACTGAACATCCCTTTTCAGGAGAAAAGAAAAACTTTGTTTGAAATAAGGGACTTTCAAATTTTTCTGTACAAGCAACCAGAGCTGAACAGAAAGTTTAATCTTCAAGTAAAGGACTCAGGTGAATCATAGAGAAGGTGGACAGGAAGGGTAAATTATAAGAGATTTAATGATGGTGAACTGCTTGCATTTCTGCATGGGAAGATGATACTGATAACTCATATGAACCTTCTCATTTATTAGGGCAATTAGAAGGAGCATATATAGACAAGGCACAGGAGGGAGCTGAATATGAAGGTATAATATATTATAAAGATAGCATGGATATATGAGAAAGGAATATATTGGGAGAAAGAGAAAGGAGAAGTAAAATGCATTAAGATATTTTATGTAAAAGAGACAAGAAAACACTTTTTCAATGGAGTGGAAGGGGGAAGCTGAAGTGGAATTAATAAGCCTTCATTCTCATCAGAAGTGACTCAGAGAAGAAATGATGTACACATTCAACATACAGAAATATATTTTGTCCTAGAGGATAAAAAAGGAGAGGAAAGGGATAGGAGAAAGGGGACAGTAGTGGGACTTGTAGGGGATAGAGGAGAGGGTAGATCATGGGAGAGGATAGTCAGATACAACTTCTGAGGAAGGACAGGGTGAAAGTAGAAAGAGAATAGAATAAATGGGGATGGGAGAAATAGGATGGAGGGAAATACATCTAGAAATAGCAATTATTGGAAAAAATTATTGAAGCAACTTCTCTGATGGACCTACGATAAAGAATGTGATACATCCCAGAGACAAAGTTGATGATATCTCAACACAGACTGAAGCACACTTTCTTCCCTCACTTTATTTTTCTTGAAATTTCTCTATCTTTATGGGGGGAGGGGGATAATGTTTATTTTTATAACAAGACCATTGTAAAAATGGAAAATAGATAAATAAATAGAAAAGAAATGAGCAACCAGAACTCAGAAAAACCTTGCAAGAAGAAAGACTTGCATAAACTAATACTGAATGAGGTGAAAGGATTCAGAACATTGTACATGACATTAACTGAAACACTGTGTGATGATCAACTATGTTGGACCTGCTCTCCTCAAGCAACACAATAATCAAAGACAATTCTAAAGGACTTCGAATGGAAAATACTAACCACATTCAGGAAAGTGTAATCTTTTCCATTTATAAAATTTGTTTTACATTATTTCTTCACTCTAATTTTTTTTCTTTTTGTTCTGATTCTTCTTTCACAACATTATTATTATTTATTTTAAATTTTGCAAGGCAGTGGGGTTAAGTGGCTTGCCCAAGGCCATACAGCTAGGTAATTATTAAGAGTCTGAAGCTGGATTTAAACTCAGGTACTCCTGACTCCAGGGTTGGTGCTCTATCCACTGCACCACCTACCTGCCCCCATAACATTATTAATATGAAACAATGTTTAACCTAGTTATATATGTATAACCTATATTAGATCATTCTCTGTCAAGGGAAAGGAGGGAAGGAAATGAGGGAAGGGAGAAAAATGTGCAACTAAAAACCTAACCATCAAATGATTATTGAAAACTATTTTATATGTAGTTGGAAAAATAAATAAATAAATTTATTACTTTAAAAAAAAAGAAAATTTTAAAAATGGAATAGGTTAAAGCTTCTGTACCAGTCAATGTTGGAATCAGTTCAGTGGTAGGATGCTACATTTCTTGCCTGGCAAAGATAAAGTAATCCAGGCTAAAAAATTATTGTCTCCCAAAGGAATTCTTTAGCATTTTTAGTTGCTTAAGTTCTGCTCTCCTGCCCTGTGAAAATTTATTTTGTAGAATTAGTCAGTCTTTGCTCTTCCTTCCTTCTTTTGGTTTTTCCTTCCATCCTTATTTCATTCTTCCTTCCTGTTGTTTATTTTCACTGTTCTTTATTATCTAGTGAACTTCCTGATTCTCTCTTTGAAATAAGCATTCTTCCAAAGTAGCACTTTTTATAATCATTTGTTCTTTTTAACTTCCCAATTCTGAATCATGTTGTATAACATTTTCAGTGTTTTGTCTTCTGATCATGTCTTATTGAAGTCATTGAATATCAAGATATATTTTTGTTTGATATGGACCAACTTAATAAAATTCATTTCATAGAATTTCCCTATTTCATTTTAAAAGATGTTGATAGGTGAATGAAAATTATATTCATGATCCATTTATTTTTATCATTAGTCCTGAAATGTAAATTATTTTCACTCATATCATTCTCTTTCTCTGTTTCTATCTCTCTTTCTCTGTATCTGTCTGCCTCTCCATATGTGTGTATATGTATTTATGAATGTACTTGCTGCATTCCCTTATTAGAAGGGAAATAAATATTGTATTATAATTTTTATTTGTAGCCACTACACCAATCACAATGTCTGATACATATTAGGCAATAAATAAATAATTGTTTGCTTGATATTTCACAAAATGTCATTTCTTGTTTTTCTCTTGACCCACCATGAGAACCAGAGAATATGTAATTGGTTAAACATAGGTTGTGGAGTCAGAAAGAGTTTTTTAAAAATTCTGATTCTAATCTTCACCAGCTGTGACATTGGAAAAGTTACTTTCCTTCTGTGATCTTTAGTGTCTTTATCTATAAAATGAGAATTATAATACCTGTAGTTATTCTCAAATATATCATATGTAGATAAAGAACTTCCCAAACTTTAAGGCACTACCTATATGTTAACTATTCTTATTTCATGACAGAGCCAATTTTTCCACCTGTTCAAAGTATTGTTTGTGTACTGTCCTTTCAGATATCTGCTATTTCATTATGTCTCATGTTTGACAAGACCTAGAACATTCTCTTGGTCATATACATGTTAGGTAACTTGCCCAGGGTCACAAAAATAGGAAATAAAAGACTTGGAATTTCCTAACTTCAAGTCAGACCTTATGTTTACTAAATCAGGGTGCCTCAATTAGTTCTGTGATAAATTTGACACCGAGAAACTAAGTTTAACATGATACAAGACTTGACAAAATTAGAATAGATAGATGACAATTTCAGAACTCAAATGAAGATCTTCCAGTTCTATGCCCAATATATTTTCTTCCTGAACCATACTTCTCCCTCTGAATTTTCCAACAGAGTGTAGAACAATAAGTGCTCAGCATAGAAGGACACACAGGCACTGAATAAGGTCTTATTACATTGATTTGACAATGATTTCCATTTAGAAGTGAAGTATTATATGAAGAACAATGAATAAGTCATTCTAGGAAGGGATCTTTTTAATTTATGATGCTTTATTCTTCTCCATCACCATAGTTGATGATGGGTAATTGCAGATGACAAGGTTACATTATATGATGGACATGATGGACATTATGTCATTCATCTATTGGCTTAAATTTAAACCTCCAATCCAAGTCAATTGATGTCATATTACAGCTCATGCTATGATGTGAAGTTGGAGCTTTATTTGTGAATGAAACATACAGAAACTTTACAGGGGGAAAAAAGGAAAAGTAAAGTTTGGAGCCAGAAGAAACTTTGGACAAAATTAGGACTACATCAGAAAATGCTGTCTGACTGATGAGTCAGCTTAGAAAAGTAGAAAGAACAATGGAGTGGGAAATAAGAGACCTGGATTACAGAAATGACTGCCATGAACTTACTGTGTGACCTTAAACCAGAAATTTAATATCACTAAGTTTTTTTTTTCTGTAGGATGACTCAGATGTCCTCTAAGGTTCCTGAGTATGGACTTACAAACAATCTTCAAATCTCTGTCTTAAAAGGTACTTTAAGGTACTTTACGAATCTAAAATCCTCCTTGAAATTTCAATCCTTCTGATAGCATCAGTGGCAAGCAGATATCTCAGCTCTATTTAAAGACCTCTAGCAGCAAGAAACAAATAAACATATCAGCCATGTCTAACAATATACTCTATATTTTGTAACTGATGTCTGTTACTGCTTATCCTTTGTTTTCAAAAAGGAACAATGGCACAAGGGGTGAAGTCTTGACTTGCAGGTGAATTGGATTTAAGTGAAACAGAATTGCAGAGTTTTCAGCCTCACTTACTCAACACCCTCACTCTCACTCACTCTGATCCTCTTTCAAAGTCATGGAAGTAGAATGGCAAGACAAGTCCAGATGATTGGCAAAGCCAGAGAATACAGTGCATGACCTTGGTATCTTCAATGAGTTCCATCTGCTGAGTATAGTGAGTCTTGCTTTGAAACAAGTGGTGAATTGGTCCCTGAATTGATTAAAGTTCTAATATATTGTTTTTCGTTTATGTATGGCTAATTCTATGATTGTTTATGCATCTAATAGGCATAAGTTGATAGAGCACTGGACTTAGATTTTCAAAATCATAAGTTTGAATCTTTCCTCACTCACTAGGTATGTGATCCTGGATAAATCACTTAGATTCTCTCAGACTCAGTTTCCTTCTCTGTAAAATGGGAATGATAATAATATTTCATGGTGTTATTCTAGGGATGAAATATAAATTTTAAAACCTTAAAACACTACACACACACACACACACACACACACACACACATACATATAGGTAAGTATGTATATATGTATGTTCATATGGAAGATTTCAGTTTGGGGCAATTGACTGTTATGCAATGAAGAGCTTAAGAAGAATTTGTGATATTCTTATCCATTGACTGAAGAGAAGATGAATAATGAACTGTGGAAGGAAATGAACAAGAATTATAGAAGATGATCAGACATGGAGGAAATGGAAATTATATTGATTTTATAGCTTAGTCATTTCCAGCTATGCTCAATATTTGTGACTTTTGTGGAGTTTTCTTAGTAGAGATACTGGAATGGTTTGCCATTTCCTTTTCTAGCTCATTATACATAAGAGGACACAGAAGTAAACAGAGTTAAATGATTTGCCGAGGGCCATAATTCCTAATCTGGTCTGAGACCAGATTTGTTCTCAGGTTCTCCTGAATCCACTCTTTCTACTGATTTATGTTGCTTCCCAGTGAGTTCTATATTACTGGAGGGAAAATCCACATCCAGGAGACTAAAGACCCTAGGGAATATTGATTATAAGATGTTATATGGGATACTCCATGTCTAATATTCTCTGATGATACTTAAAAGTGAACTAAAAAATTAATAAATTAAAAGATGCCTTGGAATTCTTTAATGAATCCATGATCTGATCTTTGTAGTCATTCCCTTCAGTGTGGTTGATTGCAACCTATTTATGCTTTCTGATTCTGCATGAATCTTTTCTGTGTTCCAGCTGTAGGTGAGAAGCTTGACAGCTGCATTCTTACTTATGAAAAGAGCCTCCAGCATATTGACATAAAAAGAAAAAACAAATTAATGAATTAATAGTAAATAATACATCAATCAGAACTGAAAATCTAATCTGTTGAGGCTTGACTCAGCCTGATTTAGAGATGGAGAAACTGAATTACTGGAGGCTACTCTTGCTTGATAGAGGCAGACTGGGAAACCAAAATAATATCCAAAAGTTTAAATAAGGTTTTGTCACCTTCCTTTTCCCAGGCATTTAATTTTCAAATATTTACCAATCATACTAATGATTTCTACAGCCCACAAGAATACTATTACTTATTTGAGTGACTTCTACTGAAATTTCACTAGGTTGCCTTAATACTTTTCATCCTCTGTTTCGATGATTAGAGTATTTCAGTCTGCCAACTGCTGTTACTTTTGTCTATAGCATCCAAATTTCAGAGTCATAGAATCACAGTATTAGAGTATTACAGGTCAACATCTAGCTCAACCTGGGACAGTCCTTCCTCTCACTTTATAGATGAGGAATTTGAGGCTCAGAGAGGAGGGAGGAAGAAGGAGGGAAGGAAGGAAGGAAGGAAGGAAGGAAGGAAGGAAGGAAGGAAGGAAGGAAGGAAGGAAGGAAGGAAGGAAGGAAGGAAGGAAGAAAGGAAGGAAGGAAGGAAGGAAGGAAGGAAGGAAGGAAGGAAGGAAGGAAGGAAGGAAGGAAGGAAGGAAGGAAGGAAGGAAGGAAGGAAGGAAGGAAGGAAGGAAGGAAAGAAGGAGGGAGGGAAAAAGGAAGAGAAAAAAGAAGAAAAGAGGGGAAGGAGGGAGGAAGGAAACAAGAATTTATTTAGCTCATACTATGTTCCAGGCATTGTGCTAAACACTACAAATATTACATAGCAACACAGTGAGTAGTTGATATTTTTATTACTATTTTATAATCAAGGAAATTGAGGCAAATAGAATTAATGACTTGTATAGAGTCACACAGCTTGTAAGTGTCTGAAGCAAATTTGAACTCAGGTTTTCCTGTGACCACACTTAATGCTCTACCCATTACACCACTTGACTAAGACTTACCAAAATTGACTTGAAATCAAGTTTTCTGACTCTGATTTGCATGCTACAAAGAGGGACTTTTTTCATTTAGAACCCATGCTATTACCTTTCAAAAAAAACCATGCATTTTAAATATTGCTCCAAGAACACTGCAATGACCTTAAGTTTAGTGACACTATTGTCTTATAAACTCTTTATTTCCTATAAAATCTACTGATTTAATCTTAGCATTAAATGGTAGCATTGATAGAACTTCAACAAAATATATAGAGTTATTATTTCTGGAGGCCCCATCCCCTTAACAAACAGTTATGGGAAAACCTCTTTAAACGTCTCTGTTAATCCAAGACAGAACTTACATAAAAGAAAATATTGCTTATGGATTCTCAGAAAAGCTTAAAATTTGTCATTAAATGCAGCAATGACTTAACTGGGAGGCAACTTGGTGTAACAGAATAATACACTTGTGGGGTCAGATAGATCAGAATTCTACTCCTATCTCTAATTAGTTGAACATGGCCGAATCATTTCACCTTGCTAAGCCTCAGTGATGTCATCAACAAAATGAGGATAACATCCTTAAAACCTCTTCTAATGGGTTGTTATGAGACTCAAATAAAATGATACAATATACTATGCAAATCTTAAATCTAACAATTTGCAAAACCTTAAATCGTAAATCTTAAAAAAATGCCTGCTGCTATTATTATTATTATCATCACTGTTATACTTTTATTCATGTTGTCATTTAGAAGCTTAGGGTAGAATTATAGTAGATTTTTTTTTAGTTTACTATCAATGAGAATTATGTATTTGCTACTTTGTAATAGAGCATAAATTTTGGGTAACATTGGAAAAGATCTTCACACCCTTGGAATTCAACATGGTAGACATGTAATAAATCATTACAATTCCCATTTTAGAGACAGAGAAATTAAAGCTCTAAGAAGCTAAGAGCCCAAGGTTTCAAAGCTAGATTTTACTGTTTCAGTTATCTTCACGCTATATACTTCTCCTACATAAAAATGAGTGAAACTGACCCCAAACTGTTCCATACAATATTCTGTAAACCTTATAATATTTCAGTGCTCTTGAATAGTCTTCATATTGTATGATATTAAAATAATGAGATAAATAAATGTTTTTCCTTTAATTTTAGGATTACAATGAAATTGAAATAATTATAAAAATATTAAAGCCCACTCTACAGAATAATGCTTTTAAAATGCCTAAAATAAAATTCATGAATTATGATTATATATATGTATATATATATACATATATATGTATATATATATATATATATAAACAAATATTTAACCACTGGTCTTATCTCTAAGAATTGTTCCAAATGGAATCCTATCATGCTCTGGTCCTTGAAATTGATGGTTCATGTATATCCTTCATATTTTCCCCTTTTCCAGAGCACCTCATAACTTTGAAGCCCACCAGAGAACTAATGAGCTTTCCTGTTATGTTTAGTTGAATTTAATTCATTCTATCTTTCTTTTTGCAGTTCCCACCATTAAACGCCCATCCATTCTAAATATAGCTGAGTACCAAATCTTGTGTTATGTAATCACAGTTTCAGTTAGAAAGGATCTCAGTAAGAATTTAGGCCAACCCATACTCAAAATGAACTCTTTTATTACAGTATACTTAACAAAATATTATACAGTTTTGATTTGAATTTCAAGGAAAGGAAACTCCCTACTTCCTGAAGCAGCCTATTTCACTTCTGATCATGGAGGATTTTTTTTTCTGATCAAGCTTATATTTATTACTTTACAACATCACTTTGTTCTTCTTGGTGCTGCGTTTTGAGATTAAACCAAGAAAAAAAATTATTTTCATCAGAAAAAGACCTTGTTATACCCAAAGACTACTATCATATCCTCCCCCTTGTAGAGCGACACTAGCCTTATTAAAGTGTGGGGGCCAGAGTTGAATAAAAAATGTTGTTTGATTAGAATGTAGAGAATCATTTCCTCATGCCAGGAATTTATGCTTCTTTGAATTCATTTCAAGATTTCCTTTTTTTAGTACCAACATCTATCACTGAATGCATAGAAGATCTCAGCAGTGATGCTATTTCTTTGTTCTTTAAGAATCCTGGGAAATCAGAAATACAAGCAGGATCATATTTTACAGAAGAAGAAGAAACAGAGTCTCAGAGAGGTTAATATTTGCTCATGGTTATACAGTTAGATGGTGCATTTAAGAACTTATAATATATCAAACCAATCCAGTGTCCCAACTCATGATAGCACAAGTGGTCACTTGTGGGAAAGAAATTAAGCTTTAAAAAGGAGCTGAAAGGGAACTCAGAAATTTTGTCATTCAACCCACTACTGAGGTCATGAATAAAAACTGACATATAAGCAATAAGCCCTTACTGAAACTCCTCAGTGGTAGGGAAAAGTAATAGCTTACATTTCTATAGTGCTTTCAATATGTTATCTCATTTAGATCCCGCTCAAGTATTCAGATTCTTATAGTTTATTTTTATAAGTTTATTTCTAGTACTGCTGCTAGCAGCACACCACTAGACTGAGGTCACAGGCCATGGCAACCTCCCCCATCTCTGTCCTTTATTTAGTTCTCAATGTCTTCATAGTGAAGAAAGGGGTTTCTAGGTTTTCATTTTCACCCTTATCTCAGACTCCAGTCAATGATTCTATTTGGGGCTCTAACATAAGCGGCCCTGTCCATCAGAAGTATAAGAGCTATAGAGTACAGAGAAAAATTGGGTATGGCACTACTTTATTCCTTCCAAGGAAACATGCTAAACAAGAATAACCAAATGATTACAATCAGTTGAGAGACTAATATTCAATTCTCAATGAGATATTTGCAGACTACTTCTTTGTGAGAGCTACTTAGGAAGTATTTTACATTTCATTTTGCTCAATATGGCTCTTTCCATTCAATAACTTTGCTCTCAATGGGTTGTTCCTTTCTACCCCTTCTATTCTTCCACTTTTTCCAGCGTATTTATTCTGTTGTTCAGGAATCAGGAAGGGATAACATTCCAGATCCCATAAAGCCCATTACTTATAAATAGGAGACACAAACATAAGATAACCCTATCCTAGACAAAAACGGGGAAACTGAGCTCACTGCTTGCAGTCCCATTTGTGGAAGGGCATTCTTCCCATCAGGGGAGTTCCAAAAATCATCTTACCCTTCCAGGCCAACAGGATGCAGAGATATGAGAGGTAAGGATTAACCTTTTAGTAAATTCATAGAGAACTGACTCATCCATCAAGAAAGAGCCCTTATGAGAAATAAGAAGGAAGAAAGAAAAAAAAAACATTTATTCAACATCAACTTTGTGGAACATAATGGGCTATACACTTTAGAATTATCATTTATTTTTCTCCTGATAATAATCCTGGGAGGGAGGTACTATTATTATTTCCACTTAAAAATGATGAAACTACAGCAGAGAGTGGTTATTTAACTTACACAGGTTCACACAGCTAGTAAGTCTCCAAGTATGGATTGAAAATCAGGTCTTTCTGATATTAAATCAAATGTTCTATCCATGACTCATCTGTGTGTGGGGGGGATTGGGGATGGGAAAAGCCTCTCCCATCACACATACCCAAGGTAGTTGTACACATAAATCACTCTATAATACAGATAAACCATAATTCTCAGTTTGCTGAATATATTCTGAAACTTACCTCCTTGTTCCCTAAACCTTGAACATTCCATCTATTCCCCTTACCATTTTCCTATTGATAAACTATAGAAATATAAAGTAGATAAATGAGGAGATACACCTTGAGTTCATGTTATATGAAGCCCAATTGAAGGAACCTAGAATGATTAACTTTGAGAAGAGAAACCTGGGCAGGTGGGGAGGGGGAGAGAAGGGGTTGGAGAGATGATAACTATCAAGAATTTGAAAGGTTATCTCCTAAAAGAGAAATTAGACTTATTTAGTTTTGCCTCAAGAGGTCAAAACCAAGGGTAATAAATGCATGTAAATTATAAAAAATACAGAAACAAATCAGGTTTTAGATCAGGGAAGGAAAATGTCTAGCTTTAAAGATTATTTAAGACCCATGAAATCACTGGGTCTGGCACTGCCATAATAGCAGGTGGAGCTCAAAATTCAATAAATCTAGGAGCTTTAGGGGGTGAAGTAATTAAATGTTTGACCAAATATGATAGGTTAATTTTTAAATTGATAATTTTGCATGGTCTGTGAATGATGTTTTAAATATCCAAATGGCCCTTGGGGGAAAAAAGGTTCCCTACTCCTTCTTTAAATAAAGGAAAAAGAAAAGATTTCCTGTCAATTAGAGCTATATCCAAATGGAATTGGCTTTTCTATGGGCTTTCCCTCTTATTAGAAATCTAACAACATCCTCATACCAAAAATTACTCATCTGTAAACATGTTTATCAAATATGTATGTATAATGCTAACCTGGCTGGGGGGTGGGAGGGAAAGATGAAAAGAACTTTTGTAACTTAAAAATATATATGAGCATATCAATGAAAATAAATAAATAAATTTTTAAAAAGGACAAAAAAACTAGCAGCCATAGTTAGGTGATCACTTGTTAGGAATGATGCCATAGGGTACAAGGAAGAGTGAAAGAAGTTAAAATAGAATTATCGAGAGGCAGAGCCAAAATGGCCATTTAATTTAATTTCTGCTTTCTTTCACATCATGACCATTTTGGAAATGTTTCCTTGACTTCATATGTATAACTTGTACTGAATTGCCAACCTTCTCAATGTGGGGTGGAGATACGTGGAAGGGAGAGAATTTGGAATTCAAAGTTTTAAAAATTAATGTTAAAAATTATTCTTACATGTAACTGGGGAAACTAAAATACTAAATAAAGGCAGAAATATACATATATGAATATATATATATAACATATATGTCTAAAGATGAATATGTCTATACATATATATATATATATATACACATATACCCATCTACACATATATAGATATAGCTAAATGATCAATTCAAATTCCATTTCCTCTCAGAAATCTTCTCTAATTCCTCAGGTCAATAATTGCATAGAATCGGAATTTCCATAGTAACATCCCCTTGTTACATTATATAGTGTTTTGCACTCCTCTAATGAGTTTATCCTATATTTTTTAATATTATTAACATCCTTGTTTTTCATCTCTCTAGTAGAATGTAATTACTATGAGGTCAGGGATTAGCTTTATAATTTGTCTATGTCCTAACACACTGTGGATTTATTTACTAATTTGAATTAAATTAAACTGATCATACGTGCAATACTTTGCTAAGTACTATGAAAGATATGTTGATTAAAATGACCTCTGAGGTCACTGTTAATCCAATGACATTAACTATAGGATTCTATGATTCTTTGGGCTAACTTCTTCAGCTCTCCCAGATCTGAGTAGTAAAATCAGTTGCTATAGCCTTTCTTCCTATTATCTTGCAAACTTTACCTTATTCAGAAATACTGCCAGTTTTGAGAAAAGTGAATCTAAGGACAACATCTAATGAATTAGAGATAGCAATACTGCCCTAAGAAGAGAAGGATTTCATGGACTGCTCCTCCAAACCTTCAAATGGAGGAGAAAAAAAAAACAAAGAAAAAAGTAAAAGAACTTCTATGAAATTCATTTGTATATTTCTCAGAAGCTTTGAGTCCATTTCTTTTCTTCAGCATGCAGACTTAGATGGTTAACTTCTGTTCCATGAACAGTAAGATGGAGGCAAGAAATAAAAGGAAAAGAATTAGATACATTGTGATATCATTCTTGGAAATAACAGCAGGTCTTTTCTTTGGAAGTTGAGGGGGCAACTGCAACAACAACAACAAAATCACAGTAGGACAACAGTAATGTCTCATACAGTCATTTGGTCCCCAGTCATCCTAACTGAAGTCTCCTGTTCCCCAGTATGCATCAAGGACTTACAGACCCAAAGGAGTTAGACTTGTTCTGACAGTGGCACTAGAGACTTACATGGCAATTGCAGAAAGGCATATTTCGGTTGGATAGAAGGGAAATTGTTCTGACAATCAGAACTATCTCAGAGTGGGATACCAAAGAACTTGGCATTGTCAAATAAATCAACAGCAGAATGTGACATGGTTTTATCAGAGGGAATGACATTAAAAAAGAGACATGACCATTTGTTTTGCTTCTGCACCCTAAGGACCATGGGACCTTTCCAAAGAATTGTAACTGAAAACCTTCTGTATGATTTTTCTCTCCCATTAAAATGAAAATTCTAAATGTTGGGACTGTCTTATTATTTTGTTTCCATGACCATTATTTATCATAAGTGCTTGAACAACTCCCTCTGGCTAGAGGCAACTCCATTTCCCAGTATTCCTATACCATTAAAATAAGTTCCATTAGAAGTATAGGGGAAAGGTCAGAGTTTTTGTTCCTTTATACTGTAGCTCAGTCTTTTGCTGGTCCTCTAGTTTTACAGGCACATGCAGGATCTTCATTCTAAGAAAGTGACTTGTCTAAAGGATCCCTCTCTAGCTTTTAGAGTCTGGCCCTGAAGCTCTAGAGGAATTTAATATTGTTTAGGAATCTCCCTCTCCATTTACCTATCTAGAAGACTGAACCACCCGGCTCCATTTTATTAATAATAACGAATAACAACAAATAATAATAGCACTAACAACTAATATTTATATAGCATTTTGAATGTTTAAAAAAGCACTTTGTAAATATTATTTCAATCAGTCCCCATAAGAACCCATGTAAAGTATTTTTATTCACATTTTACAGATGAGGAAACTGAGGAAAACAGAGGTTTAAGTGATCTGCCCAGGGTCACATATATGACAAATTGTGTGAGGCCATATTTGAACTCAACTCTTCCTGGGTCCAGATCCAGAGCTATATCCACTGTACCCAACTTTTTCTTAAGACAAATTGTGACTAAAGTTATTAATTGGCAGTCATATAATGACATGCGCTTTCTTCCCATATTTTTAAATATAAACACTAAGAGTTCTTACAATCTTTAAATGATTTGGTTTAGAAAGGTTGTGTCATTCATCTTAAGCATCTGTGAAGTCTAATAAATGCCTAATCATTTGTTAAGGGCCTTTTATGTGACAGAATCAACTAGCACTTGCAGTTGTTTTCTGAAGACCCTTCTCTTTATTTGGTTCAAGGTCTAAACTCTCAGATTCACAGTTTGCCAGAAGGCCTTGCTCAGAATGAGCAGCTGCCTTCCATGGAAGGTCACACCTCACTGTCTAGGGCTGCTGCTTCCCCAGATACCTGCAGTCGTCTTAAACAGTTTAAAGTTGTTCTTAAATAAATATTTGAGTTTTTTCCTGAACACTCTGATTGGGGTTATTCTCATTCTATGATAGTTGTTAAGGTAAAACAAGATGGTATGAGCCATTCCATTATATTCTTAGATCTATCTTTCTGATAATGTTCTCTACCTTATGATTATGGGTTTCTCACCAAATATATTGTCATTTCAGGAAGGCAGTGACAATGCCCTCAATTTGTTTGTGTTGGGATCCTGTCTTTTTTGAGTAACCTCAGAATTTTGCTGATGGATTAAATTCCTCACTGCTAGTCTTCAATTTTCATTTGGGCTTTGAAAATAAAACAGAATTGAAAAGAGAGGTTGACTTAACTTCAACTGAGTGAGAACCTTCTTCATCAAAACTATATAAATTTCAAAACACCGTGGACATCAGGGCTCCTTTCAGTTACTCCCACTTTTTTCCTATGTTTTCTTTGTTGGTTGTCATGAGAGGGGAAGAGATAGGGTCAGGAATTGGGAAAAACATGGGAAAATAGGTAGGATGACTTTGCATCTGTTCAATTTCTTTTGTGCTGTCCTTTTCCCCCTCTTTCCACATCATTCCCTTCCTTTAAATAATCAAATGAACTACAAACTTATACCTAGGACTAGGAAAGAATGAGGCAGTCCCTATTCACAAACCACTTACATTCTAACTGGGACAATAATAAATAATAAAGAAGTGAATAGAGACTTAAAAAATACAAAATAATTAAAGGGTGGAGCAGTAACAATTGGGGGGGCAGTGCCAAAGAATGTATGTAGAAATTGTTGTTTGAACTGTTCTTTTTGAGCTAAGTTTTAAGGGGAAATAATTCCAGAAGATTGAGGTAGGAAGGGTAGCCATGCATAAGCAATGCAGGAAAGGCTAGTTTGGCTGGCCCACAGCTTGTGGGAAAAAGAATAATGTCCAGTGAGACAAGAAAGATATATTAAGATGAGACTGGAAGTTTACTTTAAAAACCAAACAGAAGAATTCATATTTTCTTCTAGAGGATATAGGAAACCATTGAAATTTACTGAGAAGGAAAATGACACAGACAGATTTACTCTTAAGGAGAATCACTTTAGCAAATGGGTGTGGCTTGAAGTCAGGAGAGATTTGGGACAAAGAGATTAAATTGGAGACCATTGTGATGGTCTAGGAAAGATGTAATGAGGGTGTGAACAAAGATGGTGACTGTATGAATAGGAATAAAAGGACAAATTTGAAATATATTGTGCAGGTTATACCAATGCCAAGATTTGGTAACAATTTGGAGAGGAGAATAAGAGGTTGGCTGTGACACCAAATTTATGACCCTAGGAAATGTGGAGAATTGGATTATCCTCAACAGAAATGGGAAAGTTTGGAAGAAGAATGTGTTTGGGGCAGAAAAATGTGTTCTTTGAACATGCTCTAGAATAAATAAAGCTCTGGGTCTGCAGTTAAGAAGATGTTAGTTTGGCAAGACACAACCTCTATATGTCTGTGTTTCCTCCACTCTACAATGGAGAAAGTAATAACACCTACCTTCAAAGCTGTTGTGAAAAGCAAATAAGATAATATTTATAAAGTACTAAACACAATGCCTAGCATTTAATAAATGTTGGCTTGATTCTCCCTACTACCCTCAGCACAAATTTCTCCCTTCCAGGATATAATTAAGGTAAAAATCATCTGAAACTGGATATAAAGATTTTCAGTTAGTGAATGTAGTGGATAGAACTTGGGACTTGAAGTAAGGAAAAATAAAATTCAAGTGCTACCTCAGACAAAATAGTTTCAAGTATCTGAGCAAGTCACTTAAACTATCCCTGAATTGGTTTTTCTTATCTGTTAAATGAAAGTAAAAATAGCTATCATTTGTATAGCACTTTACTATACGCTATATGCCAAGCACTGGGATTATATCATTTGATCTCCACAACAACCTTAGGAGATAGGTGCTATAATCATCCCCATTTTACTGATGAAGAAACTATGGCAAAAATTAAGTGACTTGCCCAGGATCACAAAGCCAGGAGGCTAGATTTGAACTCAGATATTTCTAACTTTTGGTTTAGTGCTCTATCTACTGTACCACCTAGTTATATACTATCTGTCTGTCTATTTATCTATCCATACACATATATTAGCACCCTACTTTGTGGATTTTTGTGAGAATAACAGAGAAAATATAGAGAATGTACTTCATAAACTTAAATTGCTGAATGGGAATAGAGGATCCAGTTCCCTCTTTCTCTCTCTTTCTTTTTTTTCCCACCTTGCCAACCTTCCCTGTTTCCTTCCCTTCTCTCTCATTCCATTTTCCCCTGTTTTTTTTCTCTTCCGTCTAGAATTCTAGAATATCTCAGATTTTTTATAGTTTGAAGACTTGATAGGGAACATCTTAAAAAAATTATCTATAACTTTTTTCCAAGTCAACACAAATTTACTAAATCCTTTCTACACATAAGACACTTTGCTAGAGTCTAGGAAATACACAGATGAAAAGAAAAATAAATTCTGTCCTCAAGAAATTTATTTTCTACCATGAGATATAACCCAGCATCATCATTGCCTAAAATATTATGGTGAATGAAAAGTTAAATATGATTTAGTTCCTACACTCACAACATCCATTCAGTACCATTCTAACAAGTGTTTGAACCTCTACATGAAATCCTCCAATGAAGAGGAAGGGAATCCTGGAAAAATATTTTCCATTTTGGACACTGTAGTTCTTAGAACACTGATCCTTAAATGAAGCTAAAAGCTTCTTCTACAATTTCTAATTGTTGTCCCCTTTGGGGACAAGCAGAAGAAGTCTGATCCTTCAACCTTATGGCATATCTTCAAATATTTGAATAGAACTATGATATCTCTATTCTCCATGTAATTTCTAATTTTTATCAGTTCTTGATATAATGGATTTTAAGGTTCTCACCATCAATTGACCTTCCATCATTCCAAACCAAAACTTTTTTACTATCAAATCTTTGACCCCTTTCCTATCATCACTACACTCCAAATCCAGATTACTAACTTTGTGTTTGCTATACATGTAGAACTGGAGGAAATCACACAACTAGGTTGTTTAGAAATAATCCAAATTGATGTTATTGCATCTCAACCAGAACTTTACTGAAAGAAATAGTTCCTTTTACTCATTCCTAATTTATGACCTACTCTACTCCTCCCAAAAGCTATTCTAAACTTGGTCTTCTCTCCTCAAGCATTTTAAATCTGCACCTTCAGCAACTCTCTTAGCTAAGAACCTTTACTATTATTTTTCTGTCAAAATTATGATCATTTGCCATGAGTTCTTTTTACTCTCCTCTTTTTTCTCAAAACATCTTGTCATAATCCTTCATGCTTTCTTTCAGTCTTTTTCCTTGCCATGGTCAATCCCTCTGAATGAATCTTTTATCTTTTCTTCTATCTTCCCCAGAAGATTGTTCCATTATCATCCTCCCATTCTAAACTTCATTCATGTTCTAACTAGTGGCTTCTTATTGCTTTCAATTATCCTCATTCTTAAAATCTCTCTTCAGATTCTATCATTCCCTCAATATTCAATTCTAAGCTGCCATTCCTTTCTCAGACTTCTAAAACAACAGCCTACACTTGCCACCTTATCTTTTCCCCCCTCTTCATGTCTTATCTCTTGATTATTTAGCTTCCCACCTCATTACTTAACTGAAACTTCTTTCTAAATTTATCAATGATGCTTTAATTATCAAAATTGATGGTCTTTTACTATTTCTCATCTTTCTAATCTCAATACAGAATTTGACACTCTACCTTCTCTTACTTTATACTCTCTCTTGCTTTAATTTTTGTATTGCTATTTTCTCCTAGTTCTCATTCCACATGGTTGAACACTCCTCAATATACTTTACTGGCTCATCATCTACATTATACTTCATAACGATTAACATACCCCAGGATTTTGACCTCTTCTCTCTTTAAGCTGTAAGAGACTTGATCATCTTTCTTGGGTTTAATTACTCTCTCTCTCTCTCACCAAATGACTCATAGATCTCTATAACCAGAACTAGTCTCTCTCCAGTTCCATACCATTAATTCACTAATTGCCTATTGTTCTTTTCAAAAATAGATGTCTTGGAGACATTTCATACTTTGCATATCTTATCTTTCCTTATTTTGAAGGACTATTTCTTTTAAGCATATCAGCATTCTTCTGGGTTCTTAATTACAATATGATACCCTACTTTTCATTCTCTATTAATCTCCATATCTAATCAATTGGCAAATTTTGTCATTTTATTTTCACAACTTCTCTCTCTTCAAGTTTTTTTGTCTTATCAATCACAAGTCACCACCTTAGTTATCTTCTCATCACCTCTTCCTTGGGTTATCAAAATTATTTTACAATGGATCTCTCTGCTTTTTGTTTCTCCACATTCTAGTCTATTTTCTACTACTGCCAAAATCATTTTCCCTAAATGTAGATCTCACCACATCACTGCTGAATTCAGTAAATTCAAATGCCTCCTTATTGCCTCTAGAATAAAATATTGTCTCTTATATTTGTTTTTAAAGGTCTTCAGGATTGGATCCAAATCTTTTTACATTATTTCCTTTCCTGAACCATAGACCATAGCACATACGACTTCCATCTCCTTTCTGTGCTTTTGTACTGGCCATCTGCCATGCCTAGAATGTATATCTTCTTTAACTTGTCATGTAGAATTCCTCAGTTGCAGATAGTGTTGTTGCTCTCTCAGTGAAACAATACAAGGCCTAGCTAATGACCAGTTGGCACAGCTGTCCCTCTATTTTGAAGGATATATGAAGATGAGAAAGGAATTCTATGAATTTTCGCCTTATGGTTTATTTAAAGGTCACATCATGAGGAGAAAATGATTAAAAAAAGACAGGTGTTGCCAAATCCCAAAGCTATTTACCCTGAGAGACACTGGGTGACTTGACTTGTTATTTAGAGATAAATATGAATACTTCTAGTTTGCATTAGAAGGAGCTGGGTCATTAGCAAAAGTAATATCAATCTTCTCTCCATTCTATTAGGTGTAATCACTGTGAAAAATAATAGTGGAATACTAATAGCATCATGTTGCACTTATTTGTTTCTTTGCTCCCTAAACAGAAAGCTTAATGAGAAGTTGGCTGCCAATGACCCGAAGGAAGAAAACTGAAGGGACATATACAAACAGGCAGGATAGAAAATGGTGCAAATAAGGGACTCCTCAATTATAACATCTATCCCACCTTTGAAGGAATGATCATTTATCTGAATAAGTGACTTGAAAAAGTTAATAAAGAGCTGCCCTCAAAGACAGGAACACCTGGGATCAAGTCCCATTTCTGACATAATTGTAGATTTGGCTTTGGGCAGATAATTTAACTTTCCAGTGCCTAAGTCAACTCTCTTAAACTCTAAGAAGTGGTAGAAAACTGACTGGTATTCATAGGGAGAATTTCATCATTGGAAACTTTTTTTTAATAATAAAATCATAGCAACCCACCCTTCCCCATTCCCAAGTCCTTATCCTGGAGATGGTTCAGCTCAGGAAAGTAGTACTATTAAATGGGGTCCTGGTGTTCAACATTATTCATATGGTCAAATCAGAAGAGGGCATGCGATAACCACTGGAGAGGGGTTGTGCCATGACAAAGCAAAATAGAAGAGTAGGATGCGTGTCCATGACAAAAAGGAACAAACTCAAAAGGAGGCAAATCAAATGAGATAGTGATCTTAAACGTCTCTCTACTTATATTTTATTGAGACCTCGATGGTTTGAAATTTTTGTTCCATCTCCTAGTTTCTCTCTTTCATCTCAGCTCCTGAGATTTGCCATTCTCAAGAACCTCTGGTACCTTATGTTTTAATGTTCGTACATGAATTTCATTTTGCTTTCTTTCTGTACACCCTCTAAAAGCATTACCCCAAAATTTATTGATAGGGTGGGGAGCTATGGGTTATGCTTCAAAGTTTAGAGATCACTCTTGACATTTATGTTCCTTTTGCAGGTGAAAACAACTATTCCTATCATCTAATTAGCAAGAAATAATCAGCTCCCCATTTTCCATCCCTTGAGTATCAGTACATCTGTTGAGCTCCTTCCTCATCTGACCCTCTCTTCCTCCAATAGCAGCCTCTCCAGAGGTATATTCATGTAGTCTCTTCTCTACTACTAAAACTGAGCAATGACTAATCTCTCTTCCATCAGTGTACAAAACCTCTCCCTCTCTCATCCCTTGCTCCCACAATTTAGTAATGCCTTAGTTGGATGTTTTCCTAAGACAATCTCTGGGTCCACATTCATTTCCAGTCATCAGAACCCTGGATTACAAAACAAGAGTCTTTTTTCCCCTCTTCCCAACTCTGTTATTTGCCATCAATGAGACTTTGTGCCATTCTGAAAACTTTATGTCTCTTCACTTTTTTCACCTTCCAAGTAAGGGTCATGACAGTGGTCACCGGCCTTTTCCAGGGGACTTTTGGAAAGTCTAATGAGATGCTTTATATAAAGCACTCAGAGTACCTCCAAGGGAAACACATAAATAGAGTATTATTAGCTGTCTCATATCTAGAGTGCACAGAAGTGACTGGAGCCAGACTCCTGTCTGCCGTGCCCTTTCCAAGCAGCTACTTTGTATGTTAATTGCACACCCTTAACATTTATTATCAAATCTGTTGGTTTAAATTTCCAGGATGAAGGGTAAAAAGCATGCTCCACTCTGGGGACCTATCTTCCCTCATATTATGGAAATGAAAGTTTGCATTTGTTTATTGCTGGCCTGTGAAATCCCAGATGGAGGAAATGCAGATTATAAAGGGGAGACAGGATGAAGCCTAAACCTGAGCCAAATGTGTGTCATCAAATTAGATGCTCGGATCTTTTCCTCTCTGCCCACCGGAGTCATGGTAGTTATAGAAAACCTTGGTGCATGCCAGATACTTCTCATGTTACAATGTCTACATGACAAATGGAATGTGCTGTAATAAATATTCAGTGGTATTGACACCTCCTTTACTTGTACTTCTTTCGCTTGGCAGCCTCAACTATTGAAATCCCGGTAGAAATCAGAGAAGGAAACAAAAATACCATTGGGATTGCTAATTTATTTTATTTCATATATCATGCTAAAAATATGGGTTAGTAATCTGCTCCCTAAAACCCACAAGCAGTTAAGGAATTTGAAGAGATTACTTGATTACTTGAAGGAAAAAGAAAGTGACAGGTAATTTTCCTAATACTAATTAAGACCACCATTTTCCCAAACACCTAGGTTTCAAACCTGGTCATCATCCTCTACTCCTCACTCTCTCTTACCCATTATAGGCCATCAATTGCCTGGTCCTACAGATTCTAACTTTCTAAAAATCTCTCATATATATTTATTATTCTTCTCTCCTCTAATACTTGATCTCCCTGCTTCAGGACCCCCATCACCTCATGCCTGCACTATTGTTCTGTTAGTTGTTCTCCTTACTTCAGATCATTCTTTACTCATCAGTCTTGCACTTAAACCCATCTTCCTAAAGTTGAGGTCTCACAGTGGTCTGCCTCAAATTTCCTATTTCTCATTCAACAAAGTCCAGTTGCTCTCTATTACTTGCAGGATCAAATTTAAAATCCTCTGTTTGACTAGTAAAACCTGTCCTTTTGTCCAGTTTTCTTATATCCTACTCCTCCAAAAAAATTTTTGATCTAGTGACAGTGATTTTCTTGTTGTTTCTTGAATAAGACATAGAATTCCCTATACTTCAAACATTTCTCTGTCCATTTTCTTTGCTGGGAATGTTCTCTTTCCTCATCTCTGCCTCCTGGCTTCATTGAGATCCTTCAAATGCTAGTTAAAAATTCCATTTTATTAAAGTAGTCCTTTCTGATCTCCCTTAATTCTTCCATCCTGAGGTTATATATTGTTTTTTTTCATAGTTATTTGCAGGTTATCTCTCCCATTAGATTCTGTGTTCCTTGAAAACAGATTGTTTTTGGCTTTCAATATTCCCAGGACTTCGATCAATATATACTATATAAGAAGAGCTTAATAAATGCTTATCCATTTGAATAAGAGAAAGAATAGGAAAATTCTAATTGTAAGTCATCTCAAAACATCCTGTTTAGTAGTGAAAAATTCTCTTAGATATCTTTATAACTTTGACTATATCATTTTATTATGGAGTATTATACTTGATAAAATACTGATTATCTGTGAGTCATAAAAAAGAAAACCAGAACATATTCAGAATTGTTCCCCTTAGAATTCCCCTTTGAGTCCAAACCTGGATTGTACATTATAATATCTGTGTGGCTATACATACCTACATACATACATACTTACATATATATATATATATATATATATATATATATAATGTTATTTGTAAATTTTTATCGATGTGTTGTCCAAGTGATTATGGACAAAAATTTTTTTCTTGAACAATGTGCTTTAATTTCAGCTTGTTTCTGGGCAAGTTCTTGAGAATATTTGGAGATCAGTATTTGGAAGGTGAGATTCATCACGCCAATCTGTGAAATATAGCATACATATTCTTATGTATAATTTTGGCTAACAGGTAATGTCTTGCTAAATTTTTACAGTAGGCACAAACTTTTATATGTTCTATAGTTTCTACTGCTTCCTTGTATAATCTACACTGCATGAGTTTGGGATGTAATGATGATAATAATGGGGAAAGGGTTATGATGATGAGAATGATGATGATTGTAAAGGCAATGATGATATGATTCACCTATTTTTGTTCTTAGGTCCCAGGTTGCCCATGACTTTGGGCAAGTCCTTATTTCAACAGGTAACAACACTGAATTTGGAAGCAGAGGAATGACTCCACTGCAAATTAACATTGTCTGATCTCAACTGGGCTTTCTAGTGTAATAAGACAATAATCATTCTATATATCTCTAGGCAATTCATTATCCCATTTCACAGCGGCTATTTCTAGGATCCTTTTCTCTCCTCAAACTGACCATAGCATCCCCTCTTCAGGTCATTCGATGAGAATTCTATCTTCCCCACCCCTTCATTTCACATCACTCAGATTCATTTCCCTACCATCTCCTCCTTCTCATCAGTCTTGGATAAAGAGTTAAATTTCTCCTTGCCATGGCCAACCCTTGTCCATATATTCTACAATATTTTTCAGTAGATTATCTTCACTATAATCCCTAACTCTCTTATTTTCAGTCTCTCCCTATTCACTGTCTCTGTCCCTGATGGTTACATTAAGTATATTTTCTCCATTCTTACAAAATCCTCACCTAATACTACTATCTCTGTGAGCGATGACCTTATATTTCTACTCTGCATTGTTAACTTTCTTGAGAAATTCATTTGCTTTCTAGGGTCCTTTCCAGCTCTAAGACTCTAAAATATACTGTCAGCATGCTAAACCATTTTATCCTGGAAGGGAGTTATTTGATTGAATCAATTTAATGGCAATTTGTGTTTAGTGTACAAAATCATTTTATATACATTATCTCATTCAATCTTCAAAAAGTTATAAGTTGTACAAATATTATCCCCACTGTGGATGAGAGAAATGGTTATTGATTTAAAGCACTTGCCCAGAATCACACCAGCTATATAGGATCGACTCAGAATCTTAACTTCAGGCTCTTTATTCTGTCCCCCCTTTCCTTTTGAAAATATGGAAAGAAAGAAATTTGAAACCCTGCTTCCCATGTGGCATATAGCCAACATTGAATTTGAATATTATTGATGATGAATATTTTTTCTATGTCAAATATGAAATCAGATGCTACTAAAAGTATTTTACAACAAGATGTAAGATAAGAAAAAACCTGAAGATATAAAAAATGATTATTTCCTTGAATTTCTCAGATCACTAGTTAGGAAGGAAAATGTCTATGCCTTCTTTCATCATTCCATACTACAGATTTTTTTTCTTCTCTCCTTACTAACCACCATGCCCTTACATGGGATCAATTAAAGTCAGTCAGTATTAATACCTATTACATGTTGGTTACTAATTTACGTAGTGATTTACTCTCCAGTTTTGCAGTTTACCTATGTGTGTGTTACCTGCCTCTATTAGAATGCATAATCCTTAAGAATAGAAATTATACTCCAATTGTATTCCCAATGTTTACCCTAGCATTGGAGTACATTGTAATTACTTAACAAATGTGCTCTTCTCTTCTCTTCCTTTCATCTCTTATTCTCCTCCTCCGTCGTCATCATCATCATCATCATCATCATCATCATCAACATCTTCTTCTTCTTCTTCTTCTTCTTCATCTTAGTTATTTATCTAAACAGAGCTTGGCTAATTCTACTGATCATTATTTTTCCTGATGTGAACTTTTAGAACTAGAGGGTATAAATAGAAAGGAAAATATTTTTCATCCAAATAGACATAATCTAAAGTTCCCAGTCATTATGGAGTTAATCCTCCCTGCAGTGTGTTATTTTAAAAAAATAGAAAGCATGAAGGCATATAGAAATTTCTATGAGTTTCTCCCATAATCAACTTTCAAGCCTGCCAAGGATTGCTTCTTGCAGGAAAGCATATTCACAAGGCAGTTTCCATTAAAAATGGTCTATTTATCTTATAAGAAAATAGAAATAAATTTTGGGGGTGGAAACATTTTTATCGAAGCTATGATTCATAGTGTGGGGAAGAATGGCAGAGCAATTTCACATACGCATGCCATCAGCCACCTGGGACTTTGGCTTCACAAATGTCATCTCACCACTATTTAATGCCATATTTATTGTCCTGTCATTAGCTCATAAATAATGTGCCAGGATCTATGGTACAAGAGATGCCACTGTTGCCCTGATAGTATTATTCAAAAAAGGAAAAGATGTCAGAGTTAATATCTCCCATGAATGCTCTGGAAGTAAACTCTTGCAATTATGAAGAATCATAAGTTTCCCCATAAAATCAGTCTGAGCAAACCCTAAATGGGCCTTAAAATAGCATTTCTAACCTATATTCCCTCATAAAATCTCAGAACCCAGTTGAGATAGCTATATCTGTCATGGGCCTTCAGGCAAATAAACCTCAAATTGATGGGGATGATGTAAAATGAAATCCCATTGGGCTTCATATTCACATTGAAATTCTGATTCAAAGCACCAAATGGGCACTGAAAGTCAAACAGTTTACCAGTTACATGTTGTTATTTTTTGTTTTTGTTTTTGTTTTTCTGAGTGAGATGTGGGAAACATAAAATAATCCTGAAAAGCCAAAGTCTGGAACTGTATAAATGCATTTTAATATTCCAGGTGAAATGTAGATTGCCAAGGGATTTGGTTTAAGATCATGAGCAGTTATCTTGATAAGATTATTTTCTTACTGTACAAAATAATTGTTTCTCCTCTATTATATTTGCTAGTAGAGTAAAATTTTTCTAGCTGCCATTGTGAGAAATAATGAAGTATTGTTATAGCAAGGCCTCAAAAGTGTTGGAAGGATGTAAAGGTGGTCTTCCTATTATTGTGATCTCTTAGAACAAGTCTCAGTTTAGGAGTATTAAAATAAAACCATAGTACTATAGAATATTTAAAACTAAGAAAAGAATGCTAAAATTTCAAGGGACCTCAGAATAGAATCCACTCTACATAGAAAAATAGAATATCACAATTGAAAAGCACTTTGCAGTTTAAAGAGGTAGGGCTGTACATGATCTTAGAGTAACCTAGCTCAGCTCAATCATTTAATAAATAAGGAAACTGAGGCCCAGAGGGGCTAAGTGATTTGCAGGTGCTCTCCTTTGTGTTCTTATTGTGTTTCAAACTAGTGAGGGTTGACCAAAAGCAAAAGAATGAGGCAGGAGAAATATACCTTAAGTATTCTGATATTCTGTACTTGTTAGCTTAATGCAAACTTTGTTATCTTTTCATCTGGTTGATGTTGGCCATCTGCACTATATACTTACATCTGGCACATAAGGATTAAATGAATGAGACAATGAAAGTACTTGCATTCAGGCCTGCAGGTATTCACTCCCTCCTGGAATTCTGGTTCTCTAGATTTATTGCCTTTCAAACACTGGATCTGATCCATGTTGGTTCCCTGCCTACTCTTGATTCAGATCTCTTATCTTCCTGACTTTTGAGTTAGGAGCCTAAGAAAGAACTTCTATGTTTCTGTTGATCCTAGTTTAAATTTACTATATTGAGCTTGTTCATCCTTCATTATGGAAGAGGGCCAATATCTTCAAGAGGATGATGTTTTTAATTTGTTAGTGAATTAGATATGATGCAGAGTTCATAAATTTGTCAGTCTCACTCTCTCCTACAAAGTTATCAACTTCCAGTGGAAAGACAAATATCAAGATGATGGGTGATGGCCATTCAGTGCATGACTTGGCCTTTCTATATGAAGGTCTCTTCCAGCTCTCAGGATCTCTGAGGCAATTCCCATTCAATGATTAAGGTTAGGTAAGAAATGATACAAAAGAAGGCAGAATTTGTTATCATAAAACATCAGTCTGGGAGTAGAATATCTTTAACGATTCTGGACAGAAAAGATTATTTAAGTTAGCAAAACATGAAGGAGTAGCACTCACTTTCCTTTCCTCAATGTCAAATTGATCTCCATGATGATTTTTGAGTAGAACCTGCATATAACCCTATGCTACTATATCTACTTCTTTTACCTAGGAGCAATAATATCAGAATGACCAGAGTGTTAACCAATCAGTGAAATCAACAAATCACAATTTTTATAATATTTCAGTTTTCTTTCCAAACCTTCACAGCAATAATATAGAAGTCAGGGCACATGAATTTCACCCTAACTAGTATCTTCCACTTTAGTCATTCTCCCTGAATGTACATGCATAGCTTAATCATAGGTTGTAGATCTTTTAGGGAGCTGTTTTTGTGACTGTTTACTTTCACCATTATCACCATCATCATCACCTTACTCATCACCATCATCTTATCATCATCATTATCATCATCATCGTCATCATCATCATCAGCTGCTACTACTAGTACTAGTACCCAATTCTCAGCTTTATTTATTTTATTCATTATTTATTTATTTATTTGTTTCATCCATATGTACATGTATATTTTTAAGTTAAAAAATTTCCTTCCACCCTCCCTTCCCACCCCCCTCCTCTCAATGGTAAATGGTCAGGTTAGCATTGTACATATATGTTTTTGTTAAACATGTCAACAGATTCATCATTCTCTGTATGAGGAATTAGGAATAAGGGAAAGAGATGTATAAGAGATAATTTTTATAAAGTGTTCATCAGATTCTGAAGGGTTGATTTTTTTTTTTGTTTTTATTCTTCCTCTGGATTGGGATAACATTGTCCCCAACCAGTCTAAAAGGGTAGTTCTAGCTCTGAACTACTGAGAGGAGCTGCTTTTATCAATGTTGTTCATCATGCAATGTGGTTGTTAATGTGTATATTCTTTTCTTGGTTCTGCTCCCTTTGCTCAGTATCAGGTCCTGTAAGTCATTCCATGCTTCTCTGCAGTCCAACCATTTATTATAAAAGAAAAAATTCCATAGAATTCATATAGCATAACCATTCCCCAATTGATGGACATCCCCTCAATTTCCAACTTTTTGTCACTACAAAAAGAGCTGCAATGAATATTTTGGAACATGTGGGGGCTTTTCCATTTTTTATGATATAGGCCTAGAATTGGAATTGCTGGATCAAAGGGATTGAACAATTTTATTGTTCTTTGGGCATAGCTCCATATTGCTTTCCAGAATGGTTGGAACCATTCACAAATCCATCAGCAATGCATCAATGTCCCAATCTTCCCACAACCTTTCTAACATTGATCATTTTCTCATTTTGTCATCTTGGCCAATCTGATAGGTGTGAAGTGATACCTCAGAGTTCTTTTAATTTGCATTTCTCTAATCAATAATGATTTTGAGTATTTTTTCATATGATTTTATATACCTTTAATTGCTTTATTTGAAAACTGTCTATTCCTATTCTTTGACCATTTATCAATTGGGTAATGACTTGCAACCTTATATATTTGATGCAGTTTTCTATAGATTTTAGAAAGAGACCTTTATCAGGCAGTTTTGATGACTGCTGTTTTATCATATGGTTTTGGATCTCTGGTAGAGCTAAGCAACCTTCCTTTAATTTTTTTTCCCATCAGTTCCTTTGCTATCTTTGGCCTTTTTTTATCCCAGATGAATCCTGTTACTATTTTTTCCTAGCTCATAAAAGTAAAGTAAATTAGTTATTTGGTAGTTTAATTGGTATGGCACTGAATAAGTAATTTAGAGTAGATTTTCTGCTTTTTTGATGGAATTGAGATAGCAATTGTCCTAAGATCAGTCATTATCTAGATATCAGTCATTCTATGGCTACAATAATTACTGAAAAAAAAGAATTAGGAGTGGAAGTTCTCAATTTTTTAAAATTTTTATTAGATTGTAAGATCCTTGAGGACAGTGACTGTTTTTATAACTTTGTTTTCTTATTTATATCCCTAGCACTTAGTACAGCACTTTGCACATAGTGGGCAATTAATATATCTCTATTTCTTGACTA